>NC_084646.1:19763788-20018788 GCF_019802595.1 Syngnathoides biaculeatus
ATACAAAGAAACAAGTCCAAATTTAAAAAAAAAACCACAGTGAGTGGTGTCATTGTCTTGTTACTGATACTCTAAGAAAGATGACAGTTGATTGTTTGACATGCAGATCAGACTCCAAAATACTCAAACATTGTCATGTTCAATAATGCATATAGAATGTGGGTGGTTACTGGCCTTTAGAACTCAATGTTTTCCTGTCTTCAGCAAGTGACTTGAAGTTGTCCCTATCGACGTCTGAAGATTTTATCACAGCGAGATCCAAGAGTGTCATGACCACTTTAGGGGAGTGGGAGTTGCTGAACATTACTGCCATAAAGGAGATTTATCAACATGACAGCGAGGATGCCTATGTGGACAACCTTCAGTTTCATGTATGTCGAATTGTATAGCACACAAATGAATCGAATCCGACCTTCTGTGTCCAATGAACACTAATACTGTACTATTGAATGTTGTTTATTTTTCTGCTAGATCATATTGCGACGCAGGTCTACGCTGTACGTGGTGAACCTGCTTATCCCCAGCATTTTCCTTATCACAGTGGACCTATTTAGCTTCCTGCTACCTATACAAAGTGTGGACCGCTCCTCCTTCAAAATGACCCTCATCCTGGGCTACACCGTCTTCCTGCTCATCATGAACGACCTGCTGCCTATCACGGGGAACAGCATCCCCATCATGAGTAAGTGCCAGACTCGTGCTGAGTTTCCCTTTGTATAACGTTATTGAAGTGAGCATAAACATACAGGTTCATTATGTCTCAAACATATCATGATTAAATTCACCAATATCATGTGTGACCATCTGTCTACAGTATTTACTGTGTCAGGACTTACAAAAATGTGGTCCTCGCTGGCGTAAGTCAAGATTAACTTTCTGCCATAAAAATGGCACTCTGCCGGGCCCACAACCCTTTGCTCCACCAGAATGACTCAACAACATGTTCCACTGCAAAAATAGAGCGCGTCTCAAATGTGTCATCCACTTTAACACCGTTCCACAAAGAGATGACACCTCTCTCCACTCAGGAAACAATATAATGCCACTCGCTCCATGCAGTTAATGTGCTTCTTATAATCACATTTCCACAAGCCAGTACATTGCACCACGTGTAACAAGTCTGTTCTGGTTGTTTAGAAAATGTCTCCTTAGGAACAAAAGTGAAAAATGAAAATGATTGGATGAATGGACTTCTGTCACGGCTTTGCAATTTTCATTAATAAGTTCATGTTCAAAGCGCTCCCCCCTTAGCTCAATAATAGTCGCGCAACCTATGATTTTATAAACAAATGCCCGAGGTGCAGGAAGTGTGCTGTAGTGCTACAGTGGCAGTACTGAAAATTTGCATGATCCATAAACAGCGTGGGCAAACACGTAGGCCTACCCATTTCCATGTCTTCACAATTCAAATGCCAAGCAAACACGTTTTACCACGAGAAGCAACTTTTATAGGTCTCTCTGTTCATCTATGTATTTCTTCACCGGTGAATGTGTGTGTGATTTACCCCTGTCTTTCACAACAGATGTGTTCTTCTCTTTGTGTCTGGCTCTGATGGTGGCCAGTCTCCTGGAGACGATCGTCATCACCAACTTACTTCTCACCTCCCAAAATGTCTCTCCTGTTCCTCGCTGGATCCATGTGCTTGTTCTGCGCATTCTAGGTCGTCTTGTTGGTCTGCCTTGGGAACAAGTCAAAGATTCAGGTATTCTTGGATTGGTTCTGCTTAATACACACATATTGATTATAATACAGTATTCCAAAAAAGATTTTGAGATTTGATATACATGGTGTATCGGAAAGGTTTCAGGACTCATGTACCAAAAGATATTTCAAATCCAACCTACAATCTACAAGTTGTCTCCGTTGAAGTCACCCTCTTCTAGAGTTTAACATGTTCCAACAGCCGTGTGGTCCACACCTTCATGCACTGCTGAAAGGATTCTTCTGGGATCCTCCACATCCAGCTACTGTAAATGTCAGTATCCTTAAAGCAGGTAGACTGGATGACTCTCCCCATCCCACCCAAGCTTTGGAAAGAGAGGAGAAAAAAAAAAAATCACACGGCGCCAGGTCAAATAAGTAGGGAATTTGCTCTTGCACGGCGAAGATCTTCTCGGCTAGGAACTGTCAGATGCTCAGGTCATTGTGAGTATGTGTATTGTCATGTTGAAGCAGCCATGAGTTGGCCTGGCACCACTTTTGTCTCTTGTCACGTACTGAAGAGAGCAAATCCCGCAGGATCTTTTTCTAGACGTTCTGGTCGATCATCTGGCCCAGAGTGAAGGGGAAACCTCACAGTTTGGGTTTGAAATATATCTTTTGTGACACCAGTCCTGAAACCTTTCTGATACCCCTTGTTCACTGAATCTCTGTCAACCAACAGACACAAGAGGCAGCAGTGCGTCCACACACCATGGAGCTGAAGACGACCCTCATGAGGAGAAAAGACAAGCAGTGCAGGACAGGGCAGTGCAGGAGCTGAAGAGCCTTGGTGGAGACCTGAAGGTCCTCCGGCAGCAGGTGGAGCAGCAACTGGGGAGCAGCTGGAGCTCGAAGGAGTGGATCCAGGTGGGTTTGATCTTAGACCGCCTGCTATTTGGCATCTACCTTCTCTTCATATCTGTCAGCTTCATGACCATCATCATCATCTGGGTCAAGTCCTAAGCAGTACATGACAGTTGTGAGTCAATGTTTTTTTTTTTATATATATATTTTTGGTGTGTGGAGGGGGCGGTTGATTGATAGGTCATTTTGTCATGCTTATTTTATTAATTGTATTACTTTTAAGAGTAATTTTTAAATGATCCCTCAACAACAGTGCTGATAAAATGCTGTGTGAAGGTTTACAATGTTAAAAAAATAAAATGATATGAACAAATACCTCATGATTTTGGCTGGTATTCATTTCAATCATGTTATTCCTCTGAGACACTTTAATTTCAGTTACATATCCTTTCCAATATGAGAATGAGGGGGAAAGAACTAAGTCAATCAGACATCAGTAACTCAATAGATAATGGATAAAAATCTAACCATGTGATAATGTATTTGTCAATGTGAATGATAGTATGAATGTATGTTTGTGTATATGTCCCTTCCGATTGGCTAGTGACCAGTCTAGGGTTTACCCAGCCTCTCACCCAGTCAGCTGGCGAAAGTCCAGCTCACCCATGACTTTAATGAAGACAAGCCTGATAGAAAGCGATATAGATGAGTGGATGAATAGTGAGCACAGCATTTTGAAGACAATGGTTTTGGGTTTTTTTCCAAACTTGCATAGATAACTTCAATCTTAATAGCAAAATAGCAAAAAAAAAATTTTCACGTGTCAGAACCTCTTAACAGTTTTCAATGTCTTATTATATTTAAAATGTATTAAATAGCCCTTAATTATGGTGGGTAGAATTTTTGGGTTGCATGTCAACTAACAGTCAGATTTTTTAAAATGATTGCTTTAAAAACAAAAGAAAATGGTGCTGATTTGACATGAAACCTTTTTTTTTTTTTGATTAAGTGAAGAAAATGACAAAATAAAACCGCAATACTGTTGTAGACTAAAAAGTAATCCAGTAATGTGTTGCATCTGGAGGCCAGACTAAAGGAAGGTCACATCTCTTTGGCTGCGTCATCTCCGAGAAGAGTCTCAGTGTTCAAGACTTTGTTGATAAACACAGTCGTTAAATACTGTGGATATTTCCATTGAAAAGAACAGTATTTAAAATACTGAGTGAAGGGTTTCGTGTCCCTTTTGCAAAACACACACGCGTACACACACACACACGCATACTGGGAAAAAAAAAAAAAAAACACTGTAAAGATGTGCTTAATTACCGGTAATGTTTGTCCTGAATCAAAGATGCATCAATATTTACATTTATGACATGTGTCCAAATAAAATTGAATACCTAAACTTGAGTTAACAACGAAGCAAAAAAAAAGAAAAGAAAAAAAGTAAAAAAAAAACATAATTAACTTTCAGTGAATGGGAGCACTTCACACACCATCCAGCACGAGTAGCATAATTACCCTAACAACCACTTTTGACACACTGTTATGTAATATTTTTCGTGCTGCCCGCAGAAAGTCAAGCCTTCGATGGTTCTCTTCATCTTCGTCTCGCTCTTCATGCACGGTAAGAATATGCCGATCACGTATTTTTCCAACCTCCCTTTTGTTTCCGGCTTTGTGACGCATGAAAATTTACATGAGAGGCTGAATGGTTTTAAACATCTTCAGCGAACTGAGAGTGGCAATGAATATGTCCAATTTAATTACTTTCCTGATATTATGTATTGTAATTATCCATCCATCCATCCATTTTCTTTGCCACTTATCCTCACGAGGGTCGCGGGGGTATTGTAATTAAGTACAACAAATTTGTGTATTACCTTTTTGTTGAATGAATCGTGATCTTTCATGATAAATTATTGTGTTGTTATTGTTATTGTTCCTGTGGGAACGGTGTTTCTACATACCACTGCATGTTTGGAAAGATTTTTGGTAATCCTTCACCAGAAAACATCTAATGAGCTGTTTTTATGGAGCGCAAGCAATAACACTCTAGTTTTTGTTTCGTAACGGGTACCCAAGCTAATACATTTGCACTGCCTGCTCCCAATATTGCTGATGTTCTTTGGTCTTCGTGCAGCGTCATGCATCTCCATCATGTCGAACTGCTCTCGCCCGGATAGCCCCGCTCTCCTGGAGGCTCTTAGGCCTGTCTTGAGCCTCAGCTCCATTCGACCCGTTGTGAACATTTCAACTGCCACGCTTGTCAGTGTTGACTTTGTCCTAATTGGCATTCTCGGTGTGGTAAGCGACAATGACACCTATTACAAATAAAAGGTCACCAAGATCTCTGACTTTATGGCAACTCCGGCATTTTGACTTCTCCTTTCAGGATGAAAAGGCTCAGGTCCTGACAACATTTATCATCCAACTGTTGGTGAGTCATCACTTTCCAGTTTCTCTAAAACTGGACGATCTGCTGGCAGCATGGTACACTCTTAGTTAGCAAATCTGCCTCACAGTTCGGAGGTTTGAGATTCATAGCCTGGCTCCAGCTTTCCTGTGGTTGTGTGACTTTTCTCCATGGCCTCTGGCTTCCTCCCTCATCCCAAAAATCTGCATGTTATATTCACTGAAGACTTTAGAATATGAGTCTCAATGCTTGTTTGTATGTATGTGGTCTGCAAATGGCTGGGAACCAGTTCATGGTGTACCACACTTCTTGTCCAAAGCTCTCTAGAAAATGGAAATTTGGATGAATGAATTAACTGGCAAATCAACTCAAAGGTTTGGAATGCATGATAGATGAAATACATATACACAATTATAGTACAGTGATTTCAAATAAGTGTGACATGGGCCATTAATAGACAGTGAGAGCTAATTCTTGACCACAAATTTTGCATCTTTGTTCAACTATCTCAGCCAGCAACGTATACTGACAGACAGAACAATATAATACTCTTCCACTAGATGGCAGACCTGTTTTTGTGATATTTTTTGCGGTCAGTGCTACACTTCTAGGACAACATTTTACTTGACAGTATGTTAGGATGTGACTACTTATCACTGTTCCCACGTTGCAGAGGTGGAGAAATGAGTTTATTAGCTGGGACCCAAACGAGTGCGGTGCCCAATGGATTACAATCCCAAGAAAAGTGCTTTGGGTCCCCGATATTGTCATCAATGAGTTGTAAGTCATTGCGACGATCAAGGAGGGCCAATAGTTTGTACCCCAAAATAGTTTCAGTGAAACAAAAGAACAAATCAACTCATTCCAATTCAAGTCGCGTTCAACAATGTCCTCCGCCTGCAGTATGGAGAGGAACTCGGCTCCGTTCACGCCATACACATACGTGTATCACGACGGTTTTGTGATGGATCTCAGGCCTGTCCGAGTGGTGAGCTCCTGCAGGCTCGACACATACACCTTTCCATTTGACATCCAGAACTGCACTTTAACCTTCAACGCTTACCTGCATCTTTGTAAGTACGGAGCGATCCATACTGCTTTTCTTTTACGTTTAAAAGATTCAAACACCTTTGTTGTTAATGTAAAGTATTATATAAATTAAAGGAATAAAAAACATTCTTCTTTCAGTTCCTTCTATACAGATTGGCCGCTTAATGTCAACAGAGCAAATATTCCAATATTCCCGAAGTTTGATGACAACTATGGGTGAATGGGAGCTGATTGGAATCAAAGCCGTAAAACAGAAGATACAATCTTCATATGGTGGATTTTACGAAGAGCTTCGCTTCTTTGTAAGGACTTACTTACTCCCTTTACATATCATTTATGTCCGAAAGGATGTAAAGCTACAAGAGAGGTGGGAAAAGTTTGGGGCTCAGGAGCCGCACTTGATTTTTGAAACAGGCAAAAAGTCAATCATAGATAAGTTTAAAAAAAAATGCATTCTTAAAAAAGCTTATTTTCAAAATAAAAGTAATCGGTACGACTATTTAACACTGTAATATCTCTCATTTTAACAAGCCACTTATGACAAATTTTATTAGTATTAATCAACTATATTGTGTATTATTTTTCTTATTCTGCAAATATTTTATACTTTATGTAAGATCGTTTATTTGAATAAAAGATTTCATAAAATTTTATATTAATGGTCATTTGTACTGTATATTTATGTTGAACTAAACTGTAATTGCTTAAACAGTGATTTAATAAAGTTAAATTTGTTAAAATGTTTATCATGTGGGTGGCACGGTGGATCAGCTGGAGAGCGTTGGCCTCACAGTTCTGAGGTCCCGGGTTCAATCCCGTACGCGTCTGTGTAGAGTTTGCATGTTCTCCCCGTGCCTGAGTGGGTTTTCTCCGGGCACTCCGGTTTCCTCCCACATCCCAAAAACATGCAACATTAATTGGACACTCAAAATTGCCCCAAGGTGTGATTGTGAGGGCGGCTGTTTGTCTCGATGTGCCCTGCGATGGGCTGGCAACCAGTCCAGGGTGTACCCCGCCTCCTGCCCATGACAGCTGGGATATGCTTCAGCACTACCGCGACCCTTGTGAGGATAAAATGTCTGAATAAATGGATGGACATTTATCATGTAATCTGACATTTTTTAGGACAAAAGTTTTTTTCCATTTTTCTATTTTGTTAATGAGCATTAATTCGCCTATGACTGATTGACTAATGCCAATTACAGTATTTAAGTCGCCAGTGGTTCTCGCCAGCTCATTCAGTATTTAATGAGGTACTCGCTCATCCTGTCTATTGCCACACAAGCCAAGAGTAGTGGCAATGAATGGATCACTGTGATTACGCATTGTCGTCTCCATGCGAGACTGCCATTAGGCCACATTTAAAAGGATTGAGAGGACTTTTGATTAGTGGTGAATGAAGTCGGGTACATTTTTCACCGACAGATTTCGGTGCGGCGCCGGTCCATGCTGTACGTGGTGAATCTTCTGATGCCCTGCTGCTTCCTTATCACAGTGGACCTCTTCAGTTTTCTGTTGCCTCCTCAGAAGGTGGACCGCTCCTTGTTCAAGATGACCCTCATTTTGGGCTACACGGTCTTTCTGCTCCTCATGAGCGACCTGCTGCCCATCACTGGAAACACCCTACCCCTGATAAGTAGGTTGATGAGGATCTTGAATAATAACAATAATAATAATGAAATAATAATAACAATAATACATTGTTTTTATAGAGGGTGTTTAAAAGGTTTTGAGAGATACTACAGTGAAAAATTACAAAATGGATAACCGAAAAACGTTGGCAAAATACATTGGAATGAATGAAAAAAAATAGAAACAACAAATATTTTAAAGGAGGAGAATGAGCCAATGGCTCAGTGATGAATGCAGAGTAGAAATGGTGTATTTTGAGGAGTGATTTAAATGATGAGACATCAGTGCAGTGTTGTATCTGTTTTGGGAGAGAGTTCTATATGGTAGGGGCAGCAACAAAGAAGGTTGTGTCCCCCCACGTGCTGTTCGGTTTCTGGTATAGAGAAGAGAATTGAGCTAGAAGAGCGGAGGCTGCATGCAGAGGTGTGGGGTGCAGTAGGTTTGTGAGGTATGAGGGTGCCTAGTTGTTGAGTGCTGTATTCGTGAGAAAGTTGAGTTTGAAATCCGGAAATGTGGTGCCAGTAGAGGACAAGGGTGAGGCAAGGGTGAGATGGGAGATTGTGGCACTGGGGATGCTGTTGCAATAGTCATGATGGAAATTGATGAAGGTGTACATAAGGGTTTGGGCAGCAGTGAAAGACAGTGAGGGTTAAGGCGAGAGATGATTTTTCAGTTGAAAGGAAGCTTTTTTTCGGTGACGTGATTGGTGTGTTGGTTGAAGAAGCGCCTGGCATTGAAGGTGATCCCAAGATTGCGGTAGTCAAGGGAGGCTCACAGATAGACTGATTCTAATTACATTTGGTTGGTCCTTATTGAGTTGTGGAAAGTTTGTTTGTATCCAGGATTCAGAAGAAATGTAGCCTGGGGGACATCAGCTTGGTAGAGAAAACCAGAGTGATGTTATACAGTGGGAGGAGATAACAGGTGAAGAGGAAGCGGCCAATCACGAGCCCTGGTGGACACATTAGGATTGGGTGGTTTTTGAGGATGAAGAGTTGTTAACGAAGATTGTTTTCTCTCAGTCAGGTTGGTGTGAAACCAGGTGAAGGCAGCCTCAGTCAATTAAGTCATTACATTCTTGATAAGCAAAGCTACTATTTTTGTCATGTTAAGAGACTCACTCACATTCTGCTGGTCCAATCAGTATTAGCACTAATAATATATGTACATATATATACATTTTTTTTAGATTTATTTTTTATATTTTGTAGACCGCACGATTCATCACCTTAAACTGCTCCCTTTGGACAATTGACGTGGTTGACACACTTATCTAAATGGATTTTACATCTTGCACATCTTATCAGGAATAGTTTCTATAAACAGAAATGTGTCTTACTCTTTGTTCTTGTTCTTTGTTCTGAATGTCGTACCAGGGCAGCACGGACTGCCGGAGAAAAATTCCTCGTGTGTTTTTACACACGTGGCCATTAAAGCTGATTCTGATGTTGAAGAGTTTTTGAAGTGACGTGGTGTGGTTAATGGTTGATGAGGTAGTGAGTCGGATTTATAATTTTATGAGCCAAACAGGGTGACATTTTTACCAAATTACCAGCCTGCCTGGTTAAAAAATAAATAAAAAAGAAAAAACTACAAAACATAACTTTGTGGCTTATTAGTAATGGATGGATGGATTAAAAAATATATATATTGTTCACAAAAAATGATGTCACACAAGTTGTATTCATTTCAGATGTGTTCCTGTCTCTTTGTCTGGCTCTGATGGTGGTGAGTCTTCTAGAGACCATTCTCATCACCAATCTACTACACAACTCTGCTCACTACTCAGAGTGTCCTCGCTGGATCCGATTGTTAATCATCCAAATAATGGGCCGCATGGTTCTGCTTTCTCCAAAGCCCACACAAGTGGCCCAGATCATCCGAAATCCTTGCACACTAGGTAAGACCAAGCTGTGTGCAATTAAAACCCGATCACAAAAGAGGAGTACTGTAATTTCTTGTGTGTAATGCAATTTTTTTCCCAAAATAAATTCTCAAAAAATCAATTGTGTCCATTACGCAATAATATAGAAGGGAATTTTTTTTTTTACATTTTCTATATTTGTGTCCCCATCTAAAGCTTATGAAAAATCTGTAGACTTTCATTCCAAGATGCCACCACCACCTAGACGTAACCTGCACTTACATTCAAATGTGACTGGGTTACGTACAGTGAGTACGAAACATATTCAGGCCTTAAATACATGATTGAACCTCCAAGGAGGAATGACAGAGGATCCCTGAGTGCAAGTCAAATACTTGCTGTATCATTCTCAAAAAGATTCATGGCTGTATTAGCTCAAAAAGGTGATTGTACTAAAAACTTGGCAAAGGGTCTGAATACTTATGGGTGTGTGACGCTTCCGTTTTTCTTGATTAATAAATCAGAATTTGGTTAAATGTTTTTTTTTTTTTGTTGTTGTTGTTAAAGCAACTAATGACTGAACAACAATCATCACTAATTTCTTTATGGTTATGTTTTTTCCATGACTATAATTTCCTGAAATGCTTGACAGTTTAATTTGAATTCCATTAAAATAAAATGTGTTTCGCCTACTCCATTTTTTTTTTTTTTTAAGAATTGTACCACTCTTACAAATTCTGCCTGGGAAATCAAATATATGAGCACAGCTGTTTGTTTTCTCACTAAATAGAGCAGTGAATTATAAAATATGAGCAATTATATTCAAAAGGATATATATTTTTTTGCTTTTTCAAATATTTCATGTTTTGATCACTTAAAAATGTATTGCACATACCAGAATTTTGAGGTCAACTTTGGGACTGCATATTATACATGGGTGCACATTTTTCATGAGAAATTATGGTCAAAGTTTCCGCTTTTACCGAGTTGCATTCTCACTTTCCACCTCCAAAACAGAAATGGATGCATTCACTCAGAGCAGAGATGAAGTAGACCCCCAAACACCGGGAGGCCCGCTGGGCCAGGACAAGGCTGTGGAAGAGTTAAGGAGCCTGGGAAGGGACCTCCGAGTCATCCGGATGAAAGTGGAACAGGAGCTGGATGTCAGCCAGAGCGCACAGGAGTGGATCCAAGTGGGTTTCATCATCGATCGCCTGCTGTTTGGCATTTACATCATCTTCATATCTGTCAGCTTCATCAGCATCATTGTTGTCTGGTTCAACTCATACAAACCATCACAATTTGCTGTGCATTAATGCCATGTTTGGATGGACTGTCCTGTTAGTATATTAGTTGCTTGACAATGTAGTAGCAGCATAGTGCATCCGCTTTTAAAGCATATTATTACTCAACCCTAGTTTATTTAGTGGGCTTTTATTCTGATAGTTTAAGGATTTTTATACTTGTTTACTTACACTTAATGTCACTTCACTCGTGTATGCTAATTAATTTGAGAAATAAAGCAATTTTCTTTGGGTTCAAATTTTTTGTATGTTTCTACGTGTGAATGCGTGTGTGTTAAATCAAAAGTCCAATCAATTGTTGCCAATGACCTTAAGTGTGCCACACGCTAACAACAAGATTTATAAGATATGTTGCTGCTCCTTGATGGACAAATCCTCTTGGACCCAAAGGACCTGATCATTTTGCACCTAGAGGGGTGGATATAAAAAGACTACACACCCTTCTTCAAGTGCAATTTTGAGTGAAAAATTAAGAAAAAAATGTGTCTTTTGAAAATTTGGTGGGAGAGTGTCAGTCTAAATGCCTACTGGCACCACGTCTAAGAACAGTGAGGTACGTGGACCACTGATCTAACCCTATTTTGTTGAAATTGATCAGGGCACAAACAGACCCATTCTGATCTCCGCTGGATTCTACAGTGAAGAAAATAAGTATTTGAACACTCTGCTATATTGCAAGTTCTCCCACTTGGAAATCTTGGAGGGGTCTGAAATTCTCCAGACCTAAACCCAATAGAAAATCATTCCTACTGTGAAGCAAGGTAGTGGTAGCTTCATGCTTTGGGGGTGTTTTTCTGCACATGGGAAAGGACGACTGCACTGTATTAAGGAGAGGATAACCGCAGCCATGTATTCTGAGATTTTGGGAACAATCTCTTTCCCTCAGTCAGAGCATTGAAGATGGGTGGCGGCTGGGTCTTTCAACATGACAATGACCCGAAGCACACAGCCTGGAAAACCAAGGAGTGGCTCCATAAGAAGCATATCAAGGTTCTGGAGTGGCCTAGTCAGTCTCCAGACCTAAACACAAAAGAAAATCTTTGGAGGGAGCTGAATCTCCGTGTTTCTCAGTGACAGCCCAGAAACCTGTCTAATCTCGAGAAGATCTGTGTGGAGGAGTGGGCTAAAATCCCTCCTGCAATGTGTGCAAACCTGATGAACAACTACAAGAAACTTTTGATCTCTGGAATTGCAAAAAAAGGCTACTGTGCCAAATATTAACATTGATTTTCTCAGGTGTTCAAATACTTATTTGCAGCTGTATCACACAAATCATTTTAAAAAAATCATATATTGTGATTTCTGGATTTTTCTTTTTAGATTATCTCTCTCACAGTGGACATGCACCTACGATGACAATTTCAGACCCCTCCATGATTTCTAAGTGGGAGAACTTGCAATATAGCAGGGTGTTTAAATACTTGTTTTTTTCACTGTAGATGTAATTCGTTCATAAATGTGTAAACAGCGGGGATTAAAAATGCTTTATTTTTATACTTTTGTAAACCATGAATTATTTGTAACATTTTAGCAAGTTCCTGAGAAATTAAATTTAGATGAGTCTGAGCCAGTAAGACCGAAGCAAAAATGATGACGAATCATGGCTCCTTAAATTATTGGTAGCACAAGAGCAACAGTTCATGCATAAATATATCCGATAGCCTTCTGTTGTGGGTGACGCTGACTGTAGCCGAGTACTCAGCCGACCGACCTTGCGTATGCCACAGCATCGTACAGTCCAGTATGGTGTACGGCCTGAGCGCTTGATGTGCTTTTGTCTTTGCTGGCATCACACAGGCTCCCTTACATTATAAGTCGTTCTCATCCATCCATCCATCTTCTGAGCAGCTTCTCCTCACAAGGGTCCCAGGAGTACTGGAGCCTAACCCAGCTATCAGGCGGAGTACACCCTAAACTGCTTGCCAACCAATTGTAGGGCACAGAAACAAACTACCATTCGGTTGTGGGCAATTTAGAATCTTCCAATCAAACTTCCATTCATGTTTTTGGGATGTGGAAAGAAACTGAAGTTCCTGGCGCAAACTAACCCAGGTATGGGGAGGACATGCAAACTCCACAAATGCAGGGCCAGGAATCGAACCCCGGGCCTCAGAACTGTGAAGCAGATGTTCTAATCAGTCCACCATGTCATCCTGTGTTTGTTAAATTCTTAAAGGGGAAATTCACTGATTTGCATTAACAATGTATCCACTAGGTCGTGTAATATGTACTCTATTTTGATATTGACAATGCAATGCTAAATCCTCGCTCATTTAATAGTGTTTTGAGAAAAATTTTCAGGGGCGCTGCCATTTTCGCAAGCCACATGATGTACGTCGCCGTATATGTGACGTGTACTGTGCCGTTCCAAACGCTCGATTACATGGGACACCATTATGCCCAGTGCTGATTTCTCAGATTTATCCCCATCTGATGAAGAAATAGAAGTATCAGTCGATCAGGAAGACGGAGGAATACTTCCATACGCAGCTGTGAATGGTGCCACTCACGCTACTTTCACGACGCATCGAAACGGAGGGAGGACCCAAAGGCAGGAGTCAGGAGACAAAGAGGTAATTCGGGAAAAACGTTGATTGTTCCACGGTCGGGGATCGGGCAGGCAGTCAGGTGCAGCAGCCGTAGTCAGGATGTCAGGCGTAGAGAGCAGGTCCGTGGGCAGGCAGGAGTCGGTACACGGGAGACCGATCAAGGCAGGCAGGAGTATCAAAGAAGTCAGGCTTACGGGGTCGGTCGGAGAACAGGCGGAGGTCAGTACACACAGGTTGACGATCATAGATACGGGAGTGCTGGAACGGGGCATGAACTGCAACGATCTGGCACTGGACCAGTCGTCCCCATGGTCCTATAAGCACCGGGGCCAATCAGCCAGCATGAGGCGCAGGTGTGCGCCTCCCAATCAGTCCGACCGCACGGGCACCCGCACAGCCAGGGCTGGACCGGCAGGATCATGACAGCCGCTGCACGCCGCTTAACTACTTTGCACGGCTGTACTGAAGCCAGCAAACCGGATTAGGGGTATCTGTACCCTGCATAACACGTGTCACTTACGCCTTTTTCCTACGCATTGTGGAGGAAGAGCCAACATGGAAGGATCAAAAAGCAACGTCACTATGAACGCTTGGCCGCCACAAGCCAGTTATCCCTGTGGTAACTTTTCTGACACCTCCTGCTTGAAACCCACATGCGCACGTCCTCCGTCCCACGCAAGAACGAGCTCGGAACCGGGCTGCCAGTGGAGATCTTAATCGCGGGGCGAGCCCTCCCGCAGCCGCCGCCGGGCCAGGTCCTGGTTAATTCCGATAACGAACGTGAGTCCGGCATGCTAAGTAGTTACGCGTCCCGCGGTGGCGTGAGCGGCACCACTCATGGCTGTGTATGGAAGTATTCCTCCGTCTTCCCGATCAACCGATACTGCTATTTCTTCATCAGATGAGGATAAATCTGAGAAATCAGCGCTGGGCATAAATGGTGTCCCATGTAATCGAGCCTTTGTTGCGGCACGGTACACGTCACATCCGCACACGTAGGTCATGTGACTCGCGAAAATGGCAGTGCCCCTGAAAATTTGTAATTGTCGATAAAATCTTCTCAAAACACTATTAAATGAGAGAGGATTTAACAATACATTGTCAAAATAGAGTACATATTACATGATGTATTGGATACATTGTTAATGCAAACCAGTGGATTTCCCCTTTAAATGATGTTTTGCAAGACAATGGCCAGGTTGGTCTGCCCATTGTCCCGTCAGAGCTGTACCAAATTTCCCAATTGCCTCACCGCCTGTGCCAGTTACATCACTCGTTGTGCCACATTCATGCCACTCAAGATAATAAAACCCTTTAGGTTCATATCATCATCATCAACCCTTAGTTAGGGTAGTTACTGCAACATATACACGTAGTATACAGGGAGTCCATTCAGCAGTTTTCCATGTTTAGTCATGTGTCATTCCGCATATTGCAAGGGTAGTTGTGACATCAATTCCGATCTACACCAGAGGCGGATGGAAAGTGCACACCATGGCGGCTTGCTGAGATGAATGAAAATTGATGAAATCAGGTGTTTTAATTCTTGTATATATATATTACATATTATAAATGCAATGTTAATCAGATGTCCACGTTTAGACTAGTCGTGCCACATAAAACGTACAGTACAGTGTTATTTTAAATAAAGCAAAAGATGGCCCTTTAGTTCTGCAATGATATATGGTCTTAATAGCGGTTTAATGGCTCAAAATGTATTTAATGCAGCGTGGGAAAAAAACCATTTTCATGTTGAGTACTGAGCAAATATAGTGATCTGCTAGAGTGTAGCGTTCACCAGCCTTCAAATCCCTCAGGTGAAAGCGTTCAAAAATAAAATGGATGACTGGTCATTGGAGGTGTTAAACAACAAGTGCAAGGTGTGCTTGGTGAGTGAATATCTGAATTCTTTTTCTATCTCCCAAACAAGTGTTCTGCGGATGTCAAAAATGTCATGATCTAGAATTCAAATTAATTCATAAATCTATATGAGGACATTACAGGTGAGTAACATTTTGCTATGTTTGAAATTGTGTCTGTGGTGTTTACTGTGCATTGAAGCTTTTTATTCTGTGAGCGCAACTATATTATGTTCATAATAAAACCCCAAGACCTACCATATTTTGTGTTACCAAAAGGCAAAACAATATTTACTTGTTCAAACTTGCCTCCCAGTAAGGGTGAAACTTAAATTTGCCATTTGGGCATTAAGATGTTGCCAGTAAATTGCAGTAATCCCCAGAGATTGTTAATATCATGCGGCCAATGTGAGGCGACCGTAATTATAAAAGTGTGTGCGTGCTCACGAATTTGCTGGCAGTCGCTGTTGCGTCAAGTCAACTCAACTTGATATTAGACCTTTTTTTCCCCCAATAATATTATGTTCTAATTATATTTGAACAAGGATAAACTTCCAACATGTGTTTGTTGCATCAGAAAATCAACCTCATTTCAACTCTACTGTTGATTACAGGTAATAACATTTTGACTTATTTGCTTGTTTTGCCTGAAGTGTTTTTAATATGTGCACAAGTGGCATATCTGCTTGTCTTTTATGTCAATGCAGTGGGACATAAATGTGAGAGTACTTTGATTTTTTTTTTTAGGCATCTCTACTTCACTTGATTATATTCTGAATACATTTGCCACCTATGAATATTATTTTATTTTGCTTATGATGAACTGTTGGATTTATCCGCATTATTCATGTTGCAATTTACATTACATGCATTATTACATACAGCTCAATCTGTTGTAGGGTCGTAAAGGTTCAGGAGGCTAACCCTAAGGCTGACTACATTCTGATTCATACGTTTAATTGCCGTTCTCATATTTTCTCTCCACTGGTTTGTCACTCATGCATTTTGGTTTCAGCATCACACTGTGACAGCAAGCTGTCATGTGAAGAAGGGGAAAGCGGTCCATCCCATGAGTCCATCCAGGCTGTTTTTGATCTTAAAGCTTTCCGACCAGTGATGAACCTCAGCAATCCCACAGTGACCAACATCTCCTTCACACTGTATGCTGTGCTCGGGGTGGTGAGTTCAAGCGTTGTGCCTTTGAGTTCAACCCAGGAGAATTCATTTGTCGAAAGAGTCAGGAAAATCACAACTGTCCCAAGTAATCCATTAAAAGTCATTTTCCATCATTTAACAATTGTCATCAGCCTCATACATGACTAAGAAGTTGTCAGCACTTACTTTTTGTGTATATGTGTGTGTGTGTGTGTGTGTGTGTGTGTGTGTGTGTGTGTGTGTGTGTGTGTGTGTGTGTGTGCACTTATGTGTTAAGAATGAGAAGACCCAGATACTCACAACATTCTTATGGCTGAGACTGGTATGTAGCATCCTTATTATGTCAAAATTGTACATTTATTACATTTTTGTTTTATTTTTAAAATCATTAGGTTGATAATAATTTCATTTAATGCATTTATTAATGAATATTCAAATAAAATTACTGTACTATATAGTGCAATGTAACACAATAAAAAGTACTTTGATCATTTTAAAAACTAATATTATTGGGATTTTTTTTTAATGAATCTTCATTTCTGTAAAGCAGCACTTGTTGCTTTAAATATCTCAATAGAGAAATAAAATGGAAATCTGCTCAAGAGGCGCTGATCACTATTTTGCAGTACTGGCATCACGAGTTTCTAGTTTGGAATCCCGACAAATGCGATGGAGTCTCCAGGATTTCTCTCCCCGTGAAAAAACTCTGGTCTCCAGATATCATCGTCTATGAATTGTACGTCTTCCTTTGCATGAATTTTATCTATCCATCTTCTATAAATAAATACAAATCTCATTTTTTCATACAAAGTGTCCAGACAGCGACTTCTGTTTGAGCCACTTTTGTATCCGCTTTGTCCATATTTGGCTAAGACCGCCCCCTCTGATCTGATTGGTTGCATCCAGTCAGAAGCCCCACTTGTGCGAGCAGGCGTGTTTGACCTGTTGACAGCGCCGGCTCAGGAGGCAAAGATATTTGCTAGCAATGTCGAGATGGATAAATAAAATCGGAATGAGCTGATTTCTGACCCATCGCAAGAAAATGCAATGCGTGGACGATTTAAATTTATATTTCACATGCTTATTGGGGGACCATAGAAACCATATTAAATCACTAATACTTTACCAATACATACTTTCTCTGCCTTCCCACCGCCTTCTGCCCTCCAGCGTGGATGATGACGTCTCGCAGGCTTGTCCGTACGTCTACGTCAACCACACAGGTCACATTCGCTGGGACAGGATGCTTCGTCTGGTCTCAGCCTGCAACCTGGAGATCTTCAGCTTTCCTTTTGACGTGCAGAACTGCACTTTTACCTTTGGGTCCTACATGCACACAAGTAAGGCGACGTGTCCTCAGAGTTGTAAGTCGTAAGCAACCAAACCATTCAAAGGCATCGCTTTTCTAGTACGTGACGTGAGGGTGAGCCCGGCACTGACCTTTGAAGAAATGTCTGGGAACTCGAAGCGTTACCTGGAAGCCAGCGGAGAGTGGGAACTGGTGGACTTACTCGGAGAGGCCTCCATCCTGCAGTTTGGGATTGACGAATGGGACATCATTACTTTCTGGGTGCGGGCAAACATTTACATTCTCGTTTTCCCCGTTTAAACAACGCCTTATTTTTCTTGCCGTTCAGGTCGTGATAAAGCGACGCCCAGTGCTCTACGTGGTCAACCTGCTCATCCCCAGCGCCTTCCTCATGCTCATCGACATCCTGTCCTTCTACCTGCCCCCGCACAGTGTGGACCGGGCCTCTTTCAAGATGACACTCATCTTGGGCTACACCGTCTTCCTGCTGATCATGAACGACTTGCTGCCCAGCACCGCCAATGGAACACCCATCATAGGTCAGAATCTGACCTGTACATCTGGAATGGACAGATGCAATCAGGATAATCCATTAATGCATTGCTTCTCAAAACCTTTACTACGTGTAGCACCGAAAAATAATACTTAGCTGTCCAAGAACAACCATCATGACAACTTCAAAATACAGTTGCGTAGCAGGGCCTCTTGTTTTAGTTATTGTTTTTAACATTTATAAACCTTGATGGCGTTTTATCAGGTTTTGTGCGATACATCTGTCTGGAAATGGCCAAAATATGCTTTTTCAAGCAATTGCACTTGGTCTTTTCTGCCTACTGTTTCGGATGATCGGATTTCTCATTAATATGGGACGTGTAACAGAGCATTGCATCTTCTCCAATTTAAAAATGGAAAACAGCTTGGCTCTGATTGGCCCATATCACATTGTCTATTAATGGGGAAGCTTGTTGCCCCCCCCCCCCCCTTTACTGTCATTGTGGAGCACACGTCACCAGATGTTGGCTTGTTGGCCCACTAGTAGGGAACTTGATCTTAAAGGGGACGAGTGTGAAAATTAAAAGTGGGGAATATTTGAGGTTATAGTCAACACCCGCTCCCACTTAAATTAAACCTGTCGTGATGATCATCGGAGTTGAAAATGATCACGAACTTAACAATTTTATCCACGTTTACATCGTAAATTTGTGTTGTCAAACACAAGATATGTATACTTTATAGACTGTGTTTTCATAGCTCGGGGGCAGCTGAGACTCGCCGTTTAAAACCGGAAAAAGCAGTGTTGCTGTTCAGCTGAGTTGAGTGACTGGGTACCAACCGCGAAGTGTTAGGTAGTTGAGTACTACAATCTTTTTCCTCCCCTCTGGTTGTACTTCAAATATGATGCGGAATCACACTGTGTGGAGGTAAAACCTACAGTACATCACATCAAAGTGACATTTCTGTTGTTGCAATTCCGAATTCCAACAGAAGGTGAACGCTGCAGCCTTAATCAAAAAATGTTAAATTGACTTTTGCCACATTTACCTGGAGCAGGTGCACTTCATGTATTCTAGTGGTGGAAATTTATGTAAATAGTCAAAGGCTTTTTAATTGGCAAATGTCATTATTTAAATGTAATATTAGAAATAGTAACCAATGTTTTTCAATTTTAAATTGGTTTTGGTAAAAAAAACTGAACATGAACTTGAAATTAAACAATAAAGTTTAATCAAAAATTTAAAATCCATCCGTAAGCCTTGCAAAAACGCTTATTGTCCATTGGGCTTGCTGTGTCTTAGCAGTTCTCGCTCGAGGCTCCAGACTGGAGTCAGGTGTGCAGAGGAGTTCTGTCTCCTACTTGTGGCGCTGAAGTCGGCCACACCTGGGCTTCGAGGCCAATTCCCATTTCTCCTCCAAACAGACTATGGTTATGGTTTTCTGTGCTTTCACTGATATTCTTGTTTTTAGTCAAAAGGTTAGGTAAACCTACTTGAAGACCCCACAAACTCTTGACAATTCTTGGGTTGCAATCAAGTGATAATCGCCCACAGACAAGCTAGGCATTGCAGACGATATCACCATGGTACCGTTTCCTGCCAACTTTAATTCACTCGATGATGTCGCCAAAGCCAAATATGTACAGAACATTAAACTCTGTCAAGATATCGATCCATATACTCTCCACAACAACGTACTTTCAAAGGATCTGAAAGACTTCCCTGAGGTAGAATATCCGGACAGTAGAAATAAACACACTTACCGCTTACAAAATGATCAGAACACACTTTTAATTAACCATTTGCCTTGTGTACCCTTCAGATCTGCACGTCATATATTTGCAAGCCACTTTTGTTGCAGTTCTTTTTCGATAACTCCATTGTATCTTCTCTTTCATGCAATCTAATCTTTGGAACACGGAAAAATCGCTTCCCAATGTCTCTGCTTCTACGGTTTCCACATGTGTAGACGCAACAAAAATCTGGCATGATGACGATGGACAGTTGACTGCTTGTCTGCAACAATGGCGGTCAAGTACCCGGATGAACAAGCGTGACGTCAAGTGCAACCCTGCCATAAAACGCGTCCTCAAATGTGTACTGATCCACGTACCTTTCTTAATGCAGGTATCTACTTCTCAGTGTGTCTCGCCCTCATGGTCATCAGTCTGCTGGAGACCGTCATCATTACCAATGTTCTCCACAATAACTCCATGAAACACCAACAAGTCCCAGGGTGGGTGAGGCTGCTGGTCCTTAAACACATCGCCCACCTCATCTGTTACCGCCAGCAACCTCTCCACGCTAATCAGGAAAAGCCTTCGGAACCTCCAGGTCAGCTCACCCAGTCACAAAGCAGGACGTCGAATGAAAACCCGATCAGCAATGAAGGTGAAGACATTCCAGGCTATTTATTTTTTTTGCCAAGCAATTTTAAAGTGAAGCTGACACCCATTTAGTAGGAAGTACTGTGATGGCGGAGCTCCAGCAGATCTGTGAGCACCTGAGCGAGCTCCGTGCTCACCTGAGTTCGGTGCAGAAGGAGAACGAACTGCAGGAGCAATGGTGCCACGTAGGGTACGTCCTTGACTTCCTGCTCTTCCGCATCTATCTGCTGCTCATCTCCTGCTACGGCCTGGTCATCATCTCCATGTGGTGCATCTGGATCAATCCCGTTTAGCTATGCGACAATAAGATTTCACCACAGGATTTGGGGTTTAACGATGAGCACAACACTAGAAACAAAAGTAGGTCTGTTCAGTTTGATTGATTACTAACTTCTTCCACACCCACCTTATCCAGGAATTTGCTTATTTCTGTGAAATATATTATGTGAATATTTACCTAGTAGTGTAGTAGTACTGTATAACAACACGACTGAACAAGATTTGATCACAGAAGACTGCGATATTTAGAACTATGGTATCTATGTGTCATTGATCAGTAATTGACATACTTATACAACTGCAAAAGGGGGGGCATATATTGGCTACTTATTGTTTTATAAAATAATGTTATATTAGAATATATGTTAAATGAAACAGGAGATAGAAAAAATGTTATTGAACTGACATGGCATTGTGCTTAGAATACGGTAGTTTTTCTTTAATGTAATGTGACATAAAATCACTGCACGATGTGTTTTTGAAGAATGTTACACGTTTTGTTTTGTTTTTAATCAGTAGAACTGGCTTCAATGTCTATTCTTCTGAATAAGTGAGTCATATGGAACCATCAATATGGCCTATGACCAGAAAACAATAGAATATTTTTCATTGTCACTGGAGTGTACAAGAAATTAAAAAGTCACTAAAGTCTTAACTCACAAAAGAAACTCAAGAATGTTTGACAGTACCTTCAAAGTTTGTACTATAATTTGAATGGCTGTCGTTGTGGTCCAAAAAACTTCAACCAAGCACTTTGAGGAAGAAAAAAAGAAAATAACATATTTGGTTCGCCCACTTTTATATGTATTGTATGTTTTTGCAAGTAAAGGATTGTGAGGGCAACAAACTCAGCTTTTGAGTAATCAATTCAAACCTATTTGGAGAAACAACTTCATGACTTTGGGCTCTATTTTCGAGACCAGCAGAATTCTGGTCCTTCACCTGGCCTAACTCTGCGAAGGGGCAATCTAGATGCAGTGATGATCATTTTGTGGACTGTTGTACCCAAAGCAAATTTAAAAGTAGGATGTCAGTACTAGTCTGGACGTGTTCACAGCCAATTTGAAGCCTGTCAAATTGAAGCGGCCTCTCCCATTCCCTTTAAAAGCCATGCAACAGATGTTGCGGTGATCCATGTGTGATTGGAGTATTGAAGATTAACCATTTCTGAGCTGCTTATTCTCACAAAGGTTGGGGGAGCTCAATAGCTTATCCCAGGTGTCATCGGGCAGAAGACTGGGTACGCCCTGAACTGGTTGCCAGCCAATCATAGGGCACATAGAAAAATACAACCATTCGCACTCACATTCACACGTAAGGGCCTTTTTTTTTTTTTTATTCTTCAATTAATGCGAGGATATGGGAGAAAAGGGGAGTGCCTGGGGAAAACCCACGCAGGCACGGGGAGAACATGCAAACTCCACACAGACGAGGCCAGGATAGTAGAAACGAGTAAAGTTTCGATATGACGCAAACTTTGAATGGCTTATTTCTGACAAAGCAGTTAAATGCATTCATGTGACTTGGCGCCTTACCAATGGCTGCTTCATAACAGCCTGGCCGCAGGTCATGCTCTGAGGAACACGAGTTCTTCTCATAATTCCACATTTGAATAATGCTAGCTTGCGGGTTGACAGAAGGAAGAAGCCGCTCGCCCACGACTATCAAGTGATATTTGCTCAAAACTTAATTGTTGCACCTTGGAATTTTGGCACAAACCCTAGAGCTGAAGATTGTTTGTGCATGTTAAGTGCACCGTTTTCATAGTAGATACTACATGTCATAAACCTCACACAGGCAAGTTTTACTTCAATGGAAAATGACAGACGCAAAGGCAGTCGTCATCTTCTGTTTGCTGCTATGTCAGGGTGAGCCAAAAAAATTTGTTTTATTATTACACTGTCTACTTTTCATTTCAAAATTATTAATATTATAGATCAAATCTGAGTGGTAGTGATTTAAGTGATGCATTTTTTGGCCTGGAAATTAATATTTTCATAATAATAATTTTAGCTCATAATTTAAAAAATGTACAGTTGTTATTTTCAATGTTTTTGATATTTTGACAATTACGTACTCACCTACCTTTGATCTTATTGGACATTTACTGCACATCAATCCTAATCAACTGTACTGGAAATATAAAATGTTACATATGCATTAATAATTTCACACTGTAATGTAGCCTGCCAATAGGTTTAAAGATGAGTATTAATAGTTGTTTTTCTACGCGTACCCTGCAATTAGCTGGTGACCAGTCGAGAGTATACCCCCTCGCACCCCCCCCCCCCCCAGCCCCACAAAGTTACTTTGGATTGGCTTCAGCTCACCAGCGTTGAATACATTTTGCAAACACATTTACATTCTAATGCTGCTTTGCCGGGTTTATCATTTCGAGGTTTCAGAGATGCAAATTATGACATGTAGTTTTAACTGTGTGTGACTGAAAATAAAATCACGAATGAACTCAGATTTGACAAGCAAATTTATCATACCACCGAGGAAGAAGGTTAAAAAATAAATCAGTAAAAGTCCAAAATTAAATAGACTTTCTTGTCCGATAAAGAGTCGCTGTAAATGTTGGAGTGCAACGTTAAATGCATAGTCAAATTATGAATTAAAACATCAAAGTGTGGTATTTTGATGTTGTAGAATAGTGCCAGCTAGATCAAAAATTCAACCTTAATTAATCAGCATCTTTGATTGAGACAGCGAGTTTCGCTATTAAATCCACAATTACAACGTTACTGCAATGGTGATGATAATTCTTGCATTACAGTGTCTTCCTGATAACCAATCTATTATTATTAATGTTCATCTATTATTTTCCAAGACTATCATCTTTGTTTTTATGGAAAACATTTCATCCCATTTTTGTAAGCTACTCGGTTACCCTAATACATCAGTATGAAAAATGACCTGCGTCCAAGTTTAAAATCGCATTTTAATGGCATAGAACATTGCGATATTTGTGATCCTACAAGGTTTTCTACTGTACTTCCCTAACGCAGGCCTTGTTGCGGCATTACAATGCAGCAGCCAAAGCCCAGAATCCATTTATGCAGCGCTTGAGATGGATTTATTCCCTAAAAAAATGGTGCCTCCGGTGCAAAGCTTTTGGAATCCCATCAACATAACCGTCACCATGAATGTGTTGGCAATTTTGGGAGTGGTGAGTCTACACGAGCATCAAACATACACTCCTCACACAAAGAAAGATTGGGCTTGACTATGTGTGCATATGGAACATTCAACCCATCTATTCTCAAATTTAGAAAAATTGTGGGCTATTGCCAGCTTTTGTGAAGAGAGTACAGTGAGTAACAATTTGCAATGTAAATGTTAACTTCCAAAATGTCTCACATACAGGATGAGAAAGCCCAGACCATGACATTGTTCATATCACAATATCTGGTAAGAATACACATCACAATACAGTACAGCACGCTATGTCACCCCACACACATGATAGAAATCGTATATCTTCTAGGGTCTGGGAAGATTAATGAAAAAAACCTTTTCGAGCACTATAAGACAGTGAAGAGTTACAGTGAAGAAAATGAGTATTTGAACACCCTGCTATATTGTAAGTTCTCCCACTTAGAAATCATGGAGGGGTCTGAAATTTTCATCATGGGTGCATGTCCACTGTGAGAGAGATAATCTAAAAAGAAAAATCCAGAAATCACAATGTATGATTTTTTTTTAACAATTTGTGATGCAGCTCAAAATAAGCATATGAACGCCTATCAGGTAGAATTCCTAACCTCAAAGACGTTAGTACACCTTTAAAAGTCCACCTCCACCCCATGTATTATCCTGAATCAGATGCACCTGTGTGAGGTCGTTAGCCACATAAAGACACGCGTCAACGCCATACAATCAGTAAGACTCAAACTTGTAACATAGCCAAGACCACAGAGCTGTTCAAAGACACCAGAGGCAAAATTGTACAACTCCACACGGCTGGAAAGGGCTACAGAGAAATTGCCAAGCAGCTTGATGAAAAAAGGTTCACTGTTGGAGCAATCATTAGAAAATGGAAGAAGCTAAACATGATGGTCAATCTCAATCGGAGTGGAGTCCCATGCAAGCTATCAACTCATGGGGTCTCAATGATCCCTGGAAAAGTGAGGAATCAGCCCAGGACTACATGACAGGACTTGGTCAATGACCTGAAAAGAGCTGGGACCACCGTTTCCAAGGTGACTGTTGGTAATACACTCAGACGTCATGGTTTGAAACCATGCATGGCACGGAAGGTTCCCCTGCTTAAATCAGCACATTTCAAGGCCCGTCTTAAGTTTGCCAATGACCATTTGGATCATACAGAGGAGTCATGGGAGAATGTTTTGTGGTCAGATGAGACCAAAATGGAACTTTTTGGTCATAATTCCACTGACCGTGTTTGGAGGAAGACGAATAATGAGTTCCATCCCAAGAACACCATCCCTACTGTGAAGCAGGGTAGTGGTAGCATCATGCTTTGGGGGTGTTTTTCTGCACATGGGAAAGGACGACCGCACTGTATTAAGGAGAGGATAACCGCGGCCATGTATTGTGAGGTTTTTGGAACAATCTCTTTCCCTCAGTCAGAGCATTGAAGATGTGTAGTGGCTGGGTCTTTCAACATGACAATGACCCGAAGCACACAGCCTGGAAAACCAAGGAGTGGCTCCGTAAGAAGCATATTAAGGTTCTGGCGTGGCCTAGTCACTCTCCAGACCTAAAATCAATAGAAAATCTTTGGAGGGAGCTGAATCTCCGTGTTTCTCAGCGACAGCCCAGAAACCTGTTTGATCTAGAGAAGATCTGTGTGGAGGAGTGGGCCAAAATCCCTCCTACAGTGTGTGCAAACCAGGTGAACAACTACAGGAAACATTTGACCTCCCTCTGTAATTACAAACAAAGGCTACTGTACCAAATATTAACATTGGGTTTCTCAGGTGTTCAAATACTTATTTTCAGGTGTATCACACAAATAAATTGTTAAAAAAATTATACATTGTGATTTCTGGATTTTTCTTCTTAGATTATCTCTCTCACTGTGGACATGCACCTACGATGAAAATCTCAGACTCTTCAATGATTTCTAAATGTGAGAACTTGCAATATCGCAAGGCGTTTAAACACTTGTTTTCTTCACTGTAACTCCCAGCGCCATTCAAAATCAGACATATCATTGCTAACCAAAACAGCAGCAGAGGGATTATGTTGCACAAGTTGCAAAAACGGCACTGTCTTAAAGTCTTAAAGATGACCTGACATTATGTGCTTGGACGTTTTTGGTGTCCACTCGACTCTCACATGAGATCTTAGATTCTGTTACAATGTTGCGGTTATTGTGAGGAGCCACACAATGAATGCGATCTTGCCTACATTTCGTCAGCTTTTTGGGGTTTTTAACTCCAGTTTCCCGTGATGCTAATTGGAATTTGCCATTACGTTTTTATTTTCTCCATTCATTTTCCGTGCCAGGTTTTGATGGTTGGCTTTCACATCTTTCTGTTGCAGACATGGAGAATCGACGGGTTGCACTGGAGCGAGAGGGACTGCGGAACGAAAAGGGTTTCTGTCTCTCGGGAAAATCTTTGGATCCCAGACATTCACATCTCAGAGTTGTATGTGTATCTCAAAACTCAACCCGCTGTACACAATTTTGTCTTAATTTTCTAAAGCAGTTTTCAATTAAGGAGTAACAAACGGGAAGAAAAGTAAGATGAGGACATGAAAATACATTGTTTTTATCCTCTTTTTTAATTTTATTTTTTTCATCCAGCATGGATGAGGACAACTCTCCCCAAAACATGCACGTCTTCCTATACAACACCGGCCTTGTTTTTGACAGTAAATCCATTCGAGTGGTCACTTCCTGCCAACTGGACATCTACCCATTCCCCTTTGATGTACAAAATTGCTCCCTGACATTTAGATCCTACCTGCACCAAGGTAAGACTGCCCACACCTTCGGTTGGTCACAAACACCCCAGAAAGTCTGGAAGAGACCATGCAGCTTGGAAACAGATAAAATATCTTGAATTGCTCCATAAAATGAGATCAGTTCAATCATGAAACTCATACTATGCATGGAATTGGTTAAAAAAAATAGAATCCATTATGTTTTTTCAATGAATCAAATCAAATATTGTTGCTTTATTACTCATGTAATGGATGTGCCCAGATTCGGAGATCAAACTGATTCAGGGCGCCACATCAGAGGAAACCCTGGAAGTGTCCAGAAAACTCATTCAGACCAACGGGGAGTGGGAGCTTGTTGACATCAAAGTAACACCGTCTGTCCTAAAACTAAACGGAGGAAGCTACTCGGAAATGAAGTACTATGTGAGTACATATACTAAGGGGATAGACCTTATAGTATTCGCGACAGAACAAACAAAGTGACACTGGTGGACTTCCAAATTGTTCAGAATACTATGACTGGGAACCAGTGGATAGGTCAACCCGGGGGATGCCTGACCGCAAGTATGCAGAGCGCTGCTGTAATTTACAAGCTAGTTAGTAGTAGCACGGAACTTTCTGTTCTTAGCTGGCGGACGGAGCGAATGTTTTCTACCAGCACTGATGAAAAGGCAATTCCTTGGTCTTCATTAGCTGTTGGTGAAACTTTCACTAGGGGACTGGGCATCACCTGTGGCGTGAGACCCCCATTTCCATAAAACCTAGTGACACCCCGGCAGTTCTGTTAATGTAACATGAGGTAATTGTATGTTAAGATTTTACTTTCAAAACAGCTTTCTGAAGGAAATCACTAAGGTATGTGACAGCAAAAAAAAAAAAAAAAAAATGCACTCCACAGCTTTAGATGATCACTGAACAGATTTGCTGACCTCAGCTACTCTAGGTGGAACTAAAAAAGTGATCAATGCCATCAGGTAGCAAATATCGATCCTCATTAAAAGCATAGAAATACCTTATAAATCTCAGTACGTTGTGGCTTCTTCTTGTGACACACGTCCTCCACTGCTTTGCGGGAATAACACACTCGGCTGGGTGTCGTTTCTGCAGATTGTCCTAAAACGTCAGCCCATGCTGTACGTGGTGAACCTGCTGATCCCCAGCTGCTTCCTTATTACAGTGGACCTCTTCAGCTTCCTGCTCCCTCCACAAAGTGTGGACCGGGCCTCCTTCAAGATGACCCTCATCTTGGGCTACACCGTCTTCCTGCTAATCATGAATGACCTGTTGCCCGTCAGCGGCCAGACCACTCCCCTTATCAGTGAAACATCATTTTTGCCTTTTTGTTAAGACCATTTCAACAATTTTTGTCAAGTAAAATTAGTTGTTGAGACTTCTGAACCTGAAGGTTTTGGGCAAAACCCGCGTGATAGTCACTCGAGGTTTCATCCTTATATGTGCAGATGTTTTCTTCTCAATCAGCCTGGCTCTGATGGTGGCCAGCCTGCTGGAGACCATATTTATCACCAATATCCAGTTCACCTCCAGTCAATACAGCACAGTGCCTCGCTGGCTCAGCATCCTCGTCCTGCGGTACCTCGCCCTTGCGGTTTGTCTGCCCACCCAGAAAAAGAGCAACAGAATCACTGTGTCGCTACAGCCACCCAAAGGTATTGTTCTCATTAGTAGTACTGCAGTAGATATGAGTATAATTTGTGGGTTTGAGCTTTGTTAGAGGAAACTTGGCAGGTGGATTGCTGTGAACAAGACTCCCATTTTCTCTGAAAAATTTGTCATTGTTTAGGCCAATCTGGTATATGAGATGCATTGCTGTGAAAATCTATTGGCCCCGTGATCAAATTCTTTTACATTTGAAGTTTTCTCACTTTGTTTAAGGTCAAAGTTACCCTATCTAAACATAAAATGCTGTATTTAAATGGTGATTTTTACTGCGACTGGTTAGCACATCTGCCTCACAATTCTGAGGACCCGGACTCAAATCTGTGTAGACTTCTTCCTGTGCCTGCATGGGTTTTCTCTGGACACTACGGTTCCCTCCAACATCCTCAAAATATGCGTGATAGTTTTATTGAAGACTCTAAATTGCCCACAGGTATTAATGTGAATGTTCGTGCATATGGTTGCTTATGTGCCCTGCAATTGGCTGGTGATCAGTTAAGCATCTACCCCACCTCTCGTCCAAAGATAGCTGGGATAGGTCCCAGCACACCCAGATCCCTAATGAGGATAAGTGGTATTGATACTGGATGGGGAAACTATTTATAACTATCATGCCATGTGTGAAAAATTACCCCCAGCCCCATGTTAAATCGTGATTTAACTATGATTAATCACATTTTTTTTACAACACACACCCAAGCCTGATTACCACCAGACCTGTTCAATGAAGAAAACACTTAAATAGAATATTTGACAAAATTAAGTTGGCAAAAAGATCTCAAAAAGCAAGAGTGCCACAATCCGAAAAAATTCAAGAACAAATCACTAAGGAAGCAATGGACATCTTTCAGTCTGGAAAAGCCATTTCTAAAGCTTTAAGATTCCAGCAAACCACAGTGAGAGCCATTAAAGTATCCACAACTGGAGAAAAATTACCCAAAGAGCACAGCGACGACTGATCCAGGAGGCCACAAAGGAACCTCGGACAACATCTTGAGAAATCAACAATAAGGAAGAGACTGGACAAAAATGGAATCTATGTCAGAGTTCCTTCATTAAAAAAAAAAAAACATGACTGAGCTAAAAAGGACACCAAGGCCCAAAAAAAAAAAAGAATGATTCCCAAGACTTTTTGAATGGGGAAAACCTTTTGGAATGTGTGTATCCCGTTAAAGGTGACATAAAATGTAACAGTAATTCAGCGGGGGAAAAAACATGATGGATTTGGAGTGGCTTAGTCAAAGTCCAGAGTACAATCTGATTGAAATGCTGTGGGATGACCTAAAAAGGCTATTCGGGCTCAAAACCCCTCCATTGTTTCTGAATTGAAACAATTCTGCAGAGGCTAAAATATCTCAAAAGATGTGTAAAATATTTCCAATTGTAGAAAACGTAAT
Source organism: Syngnathoides biaculeatus (assembly GCF_019802595.1). Classification (NCBI taxonomy): domain Eukaryota; kingdom Metazoa; phylum Chordata; class Actinopteri; order Syngnathiformes; family Syngnathidae; genus Syngnathoides; species Syngnathoides biaculeatus. The sequence goes on from NC_084646.1 coordinate 19,793,586, forward strand.
TCAGTTGTTGCTGCTGAAGGTGGCCAAACCAGTTAGTAGGTTTTGGGCCCATCACTTTTTCATACAGGGCCGGGTAGTTTTTAATATTTTTTTTTTCCTTAATAAAAACCACTACCATTTAAAATCTACACATTATGTTTACTTAGTTTATTGTTATCTGATATTTACATGTGCTTAATGATCAACTACACACACAAAAAACAAAAAAAAAATCTGAGAAGGGGGGCAATACTTTTTTTACAGCACTAGAAAAATAAAAGAATTGGTTAGACTGTTACAGACTGAAACTAGCCTACAATGCATTGAAGCATCTGTATTAGACCTACCCAAACATTTTATGTTTTGGATATTTTTAATTCAAGTAAAACTTCAAGATGAACCAAAAGTGCATTTTAACCTTTACTGCAGTGGTCCAAAACCTTTTTATCACTGTGGTCCAGTGAATGCTTGACAATTTTTTTTATCGTGGACTGGTAATTATTAAACATTCCATGAATGTTATTTTTCAACAGCTGAAATATATTTGTCAGTTTGAAACATTTCCCTCTGATGGCGACCACAGCCCTAGTACTCTCTTAACTGGTCGCTGGAGTAACGTTTAAACAAGCCTTAAAAATGAGATGCATCTACGCCACGAAAATGAATATAAAGTGGATGAACATTTTAACTCACCATAACGCTAAATCAATGAGAGCAACAAGATGGTAACGTAATGGGAGACAATGACACCCGAAGTGTGTTGTTTATATCCAGTCTATTACATTGTTTTGCTTTGGTTGCTGTCACTCCAGAAAACCCCGGTTCACAGATATCTCGGAAATGAGAGAAATCTTTGCAGTGGCTCTCGTAATTTAAACACTCGTGAGCAATTTCCCTCTGGATACCAATCTTATTTCCATGCGTAAGAGAAGCATCTGCGACCATCTCTTCACAATACGCCTCAAAAAGGCACGAGTTAAAGGAGTGCTTTGATCTGGTTAATAACTTTGTTTTTCTTGGAAGCTGTAGGCTCTTCTTCGATCTCTTCACTGAGCCTTTTCCCCATCGAAAATACATTTTCCAAAGACGTGTTTTTTTTTTAGCATGTGGGGGTAAATTTGGCCCTCAAGTGACTGAGATGTAACCTAGAGAATCCGGTCATTTTTCAAAATAAAAGGTTTTTCAGACTCAGATAATGAATACAACGGAACTAAATTATTACGGCCAGGTACCAATTGATCCACGGACCCGGTGGTTGGGGACCACTGCTTTACAGTATAGTTGAACAGACTGTGACCTACGCTAAACTTTTGAATGCACGTCCAACTATTTATAATGTGTCAACATGCTGTTCTCAAACTAGGAGCTGAGCAGCTAAATACACAACTGTTGTTTTATTCTTGAAAATTTTCAAAGCGCCCTACTTCTATACCTCTCTATGAATCATCCAGTCTCTCTGGGTCTTACAAAAGTCCAATGTCCCTGCACTGGTTACCAGTTATGACACCAGTAATGAAAGGTACTGGACACATGGGTCATGCAATCCTTTTCCTTCCCTTTGACAGAATTACAAATACATAACCCAATCAGCAACAGCCTTGTGAACTCATGCAACATCTCTGAGGACAAACCTCCTCCAGACCCTCACCAGCACCTCCTGGATGAGCTGAGGAAGCTAAGCAAAGACCTGATAGCCATCCGCCTACACATGGACAACCACTTTAAAGGTACCAAAACTTCCCAGGAGTGGTACATGATCGGAATTGTGGTGGACCGCTTGCTCTTCGCAATATACATCATCTTCATCCTTGCCAGCTTCCTCGCCATCACATGCATCTGGATCTGGAGTGACTCGCTTTGAAGTGACTTTAGAGACCCACATCCAGGTTTTTACCTCCAAGGGCGATGCTAGAGTTTTCCAGGATGCCCAAGTGACTCAATGAAATCTGAGAAATCTAACACTACCCTTAAAGGTCTTAAAATATAGCGCTTTATAACTTACTCTGTGTAAGTTGATCCTCTGTAATAACATTGTCACTCTTCAATGCAAGTCCCATATCTTTAGCTCGTTATTTGATTTTTTTTAATTGAACTACATCTTCTGTGGGCACAGTGACTGACGGACTGACTGACTGACTGGTTAACACCCACCAGCCCCCACCGCTAGGAAACAGTAGATTATTATTGAAACAGTAGATTATTACTGCAATCTGATGGCTGTCAGATACATTCAAATGTGAAAAAGTGAAGCAAACAAGAACCAACCTGCGTTAACAGTCTGGCCATTCTTTTATTGTCAATACAATTATATAACAATGATAATATAACAAACAAAAATAATTATAACAATTTAAATTGAAATTTGTAGAGCACCTTCAGTCCTAGAAGAGTGGAGGGTGCTGAATACCTAGTATAAGAAGCTAAGGTGTAAATGTATGGTAAATTGGTCACTGTGATACTAGTGGACATATTTGTGGACAATAATACTTTGGTCTCCTGTGTGCGGGCCGACAAAGAGGACTTGAAAAAAATCACTACGTCACCGTTTGAAATGGTAAGGTGATGAAAGATGGGAGGGAAACAAGTACTTTTTGTGGTTTCCCAATATTGTCTGCTGTTACTATCTTGAGTAAGTATTGTTGAGGAAAATCCGTCAAGAAATACATTTACTTCGAATTTGAATGCAATTATGGAATAACATTGTCCATTTTTGAAGGAGGACATCTATGCTGTTTTGCACACGAGTAAGATTGAAGAACCGTCTTCTGATGATAAATATCAGGACAGAATCTCACAAGTGACGATTCCATTCCATATTCCACACAAAAACAGACATCAGTGCAATAAACTTGATTTTCTCCAGGAATGCCAATAGTTACATTTGGAGGGAAAAAAAAACTAAGTGCTGATTAGACTCGTGTAAACCTTTGTTGTGCATAAAGTACAGCAACTTAGACATACATCCGAAATGTCATCAGTCACTAATGACAAAAAACACAAAACAGTACAGTAAAATAATTATGCGTCTTGAGAATGTTTTCATCACCCTGAAAGCTCACCGGATCAACACAAGGAAGTAAGAGTCAGCTCTGCCCTCGCTTTAGCTCAATGGCAAACGTAGTCCTGGCTTCATCTCAGTCATTCAGTCCTGGTTTTAGCTCAATAGCTAAATCTAGTCCAGTCTTAAGTGCTGCTGCTAGCTGTAGCTCAATCATTCAGTCTTGGATTTAGCTCAATGGCTAAATCTAGTCCAGTCATAAGCTGCGCTGTTAGTCACAAAGGTAGTTTTAGCTCACGCCCAGCATTGGCTAATAATGCTGTGCCAAAATACTTGCAAGTAAGAAATTGTTGTGAAGCTATATTTTAAGTCCTAAAAATTATTTTTTAAATAAAACATTAAATAGGTGGATTTTGTTATCAACATACCCACTACCTTTCAGCTTTTTAATGTACCTGCTAAAGTGGATTACTGAGTAGGCCAGTTTTCTGTTTACTGCCGACAGGTATGGTCCATAAAATAAAGTTGGTCTCATAGTTTTTTTTACTCTTACTCACAACTCACTGCCAACGTTTTTGGTCTCAAGGCACGTCTCTATTGCAAAAAAAATAAAAATGGATGTATATATCTCAATTAAAACACAATAATGAAAGGAATGTACATTGAAAGTCAGTCTTTTTTTTTTTACTTGACAATTAAAAAAATGATAAAGCACCCATTTTAAATCAAAATCACAAATCCTCAGTAGGCCTGAAGCATGTAAAACTGTTGCCAGGAGTTTAAAAAAAAAAAAAGACATTTAATCAGGTGTGTTTTACTGCAGAGGAAAACAAATTAAGTGCCAATTAACAATCTTTGGCTGTGTGGAGCTGCACCATAGCTTGCCTTTCTACTAGAAGATTTGAGACATCTCACCTGGGATGGCAGCAAACGCTCACTTCTCCTTTTTCACATTGAACACATTCTCCAGTGTTAAGTGCTAGAGTGAAAGGTGGAACGGGTTCTACGGGAAGCATTACAATCACCGTCATATTGTGCTCTACTTCTGCTCGCCTGCGGGTTTTCCTCACTAAATTCCGCCACCCTCGTCCTCTTGTTGCTCCATCTTCTCTCGCCGATCGGCCAGCCTCTGACACCGGGGGCAGTCCTTCGTGATTCTGAAGCAACTGCGGTGGTAACAAGCATGACACTCTGTAGGAGGGAAAAATAAAATCAACATAAAAAGTTATGTTACCACACCGTCAAGTCACATAAAATGGGTATTGCAGAGCTTAAAAGTGGTTCATGCAAAATAACCAGTCCAACCAGTTTTGCTCTAGGAGAACCGGGCTAGCCAATCAGAATGCGAGGCAGGCTATAAAAAGGTGTAAGGGTAAAAAGCAGAGAGGCAGAAGGCACTAGCAAGTAGGAAGCTGACACAACCGACCGCACTTTTGGCCATTTCGGACACATCCACTCCCTCACACACTACGAGGCCTCGACATGACTTCCACACTATATGATCCGCTATGAGGGACAGACTCAGAATGACAAGAAAAACATTCCAGAAAGTGTTTATTTCATATTCATGTGGAATGAAGCTCAAATAACAGCATGGGAATGTCAACATGTTGGAGAAAGTCAAATAAAATAATAAAATGCCTCCCATGTGTCGTGATCTGCATGACGGTGACACGAGCAAAGAATGAAATGGAATGAAAGCACAACAAGCTGAGAAATGTTCCAACTGAAATGCACGAGTGTAAACATTGGGTCCTTTCATTCGTCTTCAAGATAAAGTTAGCTGGCGTTCATGGGCTCAATCATAAGTTGAAGATCTGACTTACTTCTCCTACCCTACTACGTACAAAACTATTGTTGCAGTCTGACATGTTTTGCATGTCAGACCATGCATCACGCATGTCTGGCTGCAATATTCTGTCTCGCTGTGTGCTAGTGCACATCCACAAGCCACGTAACCACGAACTATAAATTCCCCACCACACCAAAGAACAGAGCGTTGGAAAGAACATCAGGAAACCACCATGCAGCCAAAAAGATGAGGAAGGAGTGACGAAACATTTCATAAAAAAACGGTGCAACTCACCTTCACATTAAAATTAAGATTTCAATCAATTTTCATGAACGTGTCTCATTACATTTTTATTGATAATCCATGCAACAATTCTCTATCCACACAAGGAGCAAAGAAAATGTGTGATAGTATCGAGAAAGCCTATCTCACTTGATTTACCTTTTAATAAATAATTACTTTAAAAAATCTAATCCTATCCTCCCCACATAGAAAAAGCAAATACCATAAGAGAACCCTAAGCACTGCCAAATGTACACAATGACTTGAGTTGCTGCTTCAATATCTGTTCTGAGAAAATGGCGCTTACAAGATAGCCATTTATCGAATCAAAAATAAAAATTTGGCGCAGAACTGTGTGTTATTTCTCAACCATGAAATTCATCTGCACTGCCCCCCCATCATCTTGCGCTCAACCTCCTTCCCCTCACAGGTCTTTCTGCCTCTAGTGACTCTCCGGGCTCTGCGAGTCTTTCGAGCTCGCCAGTTGGTTTGGATCGGAGCCGAATACACTTCCCAGCCACGTGTGCCGCCACTGTCTTCCTCACTCATCCTCGGCTCGTGAGAATTTGCTGCCGCTTTGGAGATGGCGACTTTCTCTGCTTTTTCTTCACTCTCTTTTGGCACTTCTCTGGCTTTCCCCTGGGCCACCTCCATAGCGCCACCTCCTGGCTCTGGTAACATTCTCTCAGGCTCTTGCGCTTTCACTTGTGTTTTGCTGTCGCCGGAATTTCCTTTAGAGAAAGTCCTGCCTAGACGGCCAAACCATCTCTCCTTCCTCCCTTGACCTGTTCCCAGTTCATCTAAACTTTCTTGACTGGTACACGTCTCACTGTTACTCTTGGAGAGGCTCTGCTTCAGTCGCTCTAAGTGGAGAATTTTAAGTATACTGATTCTTTTCTCATCACCATCTTCCCCTTGTTCACTCTTTAACCTGTCTTCTCTCGCCTGACTTCCTTGATCACAGTCCCCTCCTTCCTTCCCAGAATCGCTGCCTCCTGACAACTCCTCCTTCTCTTCAGTTTTGTGGTGCCAGGAAAAAGCTTTTGCAAATTTCCCAGGAGAGAAACCCTGAAATAATCCCACTTTTCCCACTCTCGCTTCTGTACGGTCTTTTGACTCCTCTTGGTCCCCGCTCTCAGCTCCCTCAGTTGCCTCTAAATCCTCCTCCCCACCCTCCCCATCCCTCCGGTCCTTGGAGAGGGCCCTTGCCAGCCTACGAGGTTTGGTGATCTTCCAGTCTATCCAGATAACGGGAGCGGAGCTGCGGCGAGGGGGCGCTGGTAGGCCGCCTAGGCCTGCTACCAGCAGAGAGGGCTCACCTTCGCAGCGCTGGCACTTGCTCAGTTGAAAGGGAAAGATGATGTCTTTTTCGTTGCCGCAGAACTCGCACACGAAGCCCTTTGCCTGGCACAGCTGGGGAAGATCAATGCAGACATGAGCAAGAGCATTCACGCCGGACACATTTTACCAAAATGAAGCACTTCAGATTGCTTTCTGACAAGAATCATCAATACAGAAGGTACTTGATTAACGACAGTCCCATCATACCGTATGCGATTTATAGATTAAGTGACTCCCTTTGCATAGTGATGTCCATTCCAAAAATGATTTAAGAAAATATTATCAACTATGCCAATAACATTTAGTGAGAGACAGGACAATCATGACAGGGTGTACAATTAAATTGTTCATCTACCTGTTATAATTCATACAACAGAATAGTTTTGTGTTGACCTAAACGGGCCCAGATTTCACACCCAGTTACTAAATGTGTACGTAATTGAGACAAGACCATGATTATTTTAGTGCACATAAGCACACTTTTTTCATGACATTAGTTTGGTTGAGTGCTGTGAGATTTTTCAAATGTAAAATATGTCTGCGCTACATAAATTTTGGGCAACACTGGCTTAGGTAAACAACGCATACAAATATGGGTTACGTCATCACCATGAACCCCATAATTAATAAAGTAATTTGTTTGATGTGTATAAATAGAACAGGGCGTGTTGTCCACAAAGAACTGAGAGGAAAAAAATATGAAACTTGGATCGGACATCACCCGATTGTGTTGCAGCCATGAAATGCCAAATTAATGATTTGCAAAAAAACAAAATGTATCCAATGTATTCAATTAAATATTGATTGAAGATGATGTGCAAATTTTTGTATTCCGTTTTTATTTGTTTAACTCAATTTCCCAACATCATTGGAATTGAGTTGATATAACGAATTGTTGGGGTAAACTTGCTTTACATTCATTTGATGATTAAGATGTTACTTTAAAGCTTACTGCACAGTTAAACGTTTTACAGTGGTGACAGGAACATATTATTTATCATTTCCTCTGGAAAAATTTATTTTTAATTGAAAATATATCAAAGGTCAACTTTCATCCTTCAAATTCAACCCAAAAAGGTACTACTAAAATTCCCTAAAAGTTTTACAAATATCAACAAAGAATTGTGTTTAATAAGGCTAAGACATCAACTACCTCAAATATTTTGGAATTTGGATGACCTTTGGGATATAGAATACTACAACAGGGAAAAGAAACCCCTTATGATCAGTTATAGTCTCTTAGAATACTACAACAGGGAAAAGAAACCCCTTATAATCAGTTATAGTCTCAGGTTAAGTGACAAAAAAAGAAGGTTCATTAAAGAAAAAAAAAAGTGCATTCTGAATAAAACCCAAGGTTCTCTTACCACACAGCCCGCTACATGCACAGTTCCAAGTTTAAGCAGCTCCTTCATTCGGGGGGCTAATTCTCCATTGCGCATGGCCGAGAGATCATTTAGGGAAAACAAGTGAAGGTCCTCGGTCAAGTGACCAGGAAGGATGTCAAACTGCTCAAGGACCCTGAGAGACGACAGGCGCGCCCATGATCATTGGTGTGTGATGTGATGTGACACAGGAAGACATTTTGGACACACGAGCCCAAATGATGGGACATGACGGTGACAGTCACAACAACAGAGAAAGCTTACTCTTTTGAAAATCGACACGTCTTGAAGAGGTTTTTCATATGAAATAGCTGCATTCTCAAAACCTAAAATTGAAAAACAATAAAAGCATTAAAAAAAATGGATAGACTGCAGTTTGAATTAGGACTTAACGGAAAGTCAATTCAAAAAGTATTCAATGCTTCGTTGGGCTCTAAACAGTGTTTTGTTTCTAAATACCTTCAATATATTTGAACAAAAATCCTGAAAACGTACATTTGTTGTTAAGATGTAGCTTTAACCCTTTACGGGCAGGGGTTGCAAATTAGCAACAGGTTTAATATAATCGAAAATTTTAAGTCCGGAGTATCATTTTCTGAAAGTATCAGATTTTTCTCTCTGCAAAATTTTATTTGGTTCAGAGAGGGTTAAGCATTTTTTCACCATTTGAATTGTCCTGAATTTGGGAAGGGGTTGGGGGGGGGGGGTTCTTGGGGGGCTAAAATACAACCCGGTGATCATATACTTTCTAGCAGAATTTCCTTCCACCGCTATATGAGGACATTGTGACATTTTTGGGGGGCTGCTCAATTGAGTGCTGGCCGTGCTTAGCTTTCACAACAACCCCCATTTACCGCAAAACGGCTATCTGCCGACACTCTTCAGTGAAACCTGATGGAGCTTGAAGCGCTGCAAAGAGGATTGGACGAAACTACCCAAAGATAGATATGCCAAGCTTGACATCATCATATATGAGGTTGTAATTGCATTGCCAAAGGAATATCAATCAACAAAGTATTGAGCAAAGGATGCGAATTGTATTCTTAGTGTGTCTTAATAAATTTGCCAAAAGGAATTGACCTTGCCGTCCCAATACTTTTAGAGGGCACTATATATCCCTTATCCTCCTCCTGTTCCTCATACTTATGCAGCAATACTTCATGAAGTACTCTTTCGACTTTCCCAACCTACTAATCAGTGGCCACGTAGCTTTCATTAAAGAATTAGCATCCTTAACACGCACAAGTCCCATTTTGGCGACAACTGATGGCATTTTCTACTAGTTATAAACATTCCAATGGCTCACCCTAACAGACTCCAGAGCTTTAACTTTCTTGTAGAGGCTGCTGTTGATGTCATTTGGATTAAAGAGTGGGTCTCCCGCAATCTTGCTCAGCAAATCACGGGCAAAGTTGCTCACGTAGTATTTGCTGAAGTCCCACTTCATGAGAATTCGACCGGGAACCACCGCTTGCGCATTCTCGTGGCAGCACTGGCAGAAGTAACGACCAAGGTACTCGCAGTAACGTAGTCTTTTAATATAATCTGTGCAGCAAAGGGTGAAACAGTTACTGTAGACATATGTAAGAAGGGCCAATCAGTGTTAAACAGCTGAAGTAGCGTATGACGCTTTCGTACCTGGGTCGATGCGAGTGCCGCAGCCAGCACAGCGGTAATTTTGTTTTGCCACAACTATCTTCCTCCTAAAAGAAAAACATGAAATCAGTTCATTCTTGTTGAAAAACAAAGAATAACATTGATGAAGTATGTTTCATAAAGCATCAAAGGATTTCAATGTGTCAAACAACATAACACTTTGGACAAACAAAACAAAAGAAACTACTAGGGCTCACGTACTTGGGTGGAGAGTGAATGTTGAAGATGATTTGTGGTCGGGGCGGTGCCCACTCCAGGTTCCCTCGTACGCGAATCCTTAGCTTATAGATGTCTGCATGTTCTCCATCATCCGGGGAGATAGGCAGAGAGTCTGGGATGGGCAGCAGCTGAGAGATGGCCGACAAAAGGTGTTATGACCTTAGTTGGAGCGTCAGTAATGTTATAGCCGGCGCAGTGCTCCACGTGAACAGGAAGGCGTACTTTCTGTGGCGCATCATGTTCTGGAACCAGCCAGTCAAGCTCAGAGGCGGCAGGAAGCTGCATGCCCTCAAACTGTCGGAGCAAACCCATGGCAACCGACTCCGCTGAGTTGGATTGAAGGAAGGAGGTGGAACTGAAGGAGAAGTCAGTTACTATCCATGAGGTGTGTTCCGATACGGATACCAATACCAGAAACCTTCTACGACACCACACATCAATACCATATAACATACAGCATTATCACCAGTACCATGTGGCCAGGAACCAAGTCGGCTGTGTGAATCCCTAACTCTAGACCTATTACGTTTGCCAAAGGCATCATTATTAGCTATACCTGCACAAGTGACTGAGCTTTAACACAAGAACAACATAAAATGTTCACTTCTGAGGGACACTAAAGACATTCATTAGATTGTACGTTTATAATTGTAGATGTCAAATGGTGTTGAACTTTACTGTGTCACTTAGAGATATTTACATTATTTGGTGAATGTCTAGGTTCAACTAAGTGTACCAGTGAGCGACAACACTGCAAAGCAGAACGTTTTCTTGATTTTTCACTTACATTGACTCAGAGCTCAGAAATGACTTGTTGCTGGAGCTTATGCTGCGCTTTATGTCTGCTTCTGGAACATATAACAACATCAAAAATGATAACTGAACTAATCAAGGCAAATAATATGAGGGGAACAAACTTCTATACTATAAAAGTAACTGCAAGCACTCAGTGGAGGATGTATTACCACAGGTCACATGACACTACCTACTAAAGCTAAGCAGCCCAGGTTTTAAACAAATTTTGGAGGTAAAAAATGAGGCTCATATATTTGGGCGAGCGGAACATTGCAGACATTATAATAATATTCTAAATAAAGTTATTTCAACATAGATGTATTTTTATATGCATATCAGAGATCAAAATTCCGATATACAGGACAGGGTGTCCTCAGGTTGCAAAGTCCTGTAAGAATACCGATATACAGTCATGTGGCACAAGCCGGACAGCCGTACTCATTTTTCTTGTTTTTTATTTGATTGGGCAGTTTTTCATGCAAATATTTATTGTAATTATGACTTGACTATTGCTTTGGCACAGACCAATGCTTTTGCAATGCAATTATGATTTGTGCTCAAACATTGGCATAAAAAAAATCTGAACTGAATCATAAAGTGAGGACTCCTTGCTGCGGTTTATTTTTCTGAGATGATACTAAAGGGTCACTAAAATTACCATTTTGTTGTAAGACTCAAAACAAAAAAAAGGTAGAACTGAGCTGAATACAGGGGAGTATGGAAAGTATTCAGCACCCTTAATTTTTTTCCCCCCAGTTATATTGCTGCTATTTGTCAAAACCATTTAAGTTTCTCTCTTACCCTTACTCAATGTATACATAGCACCCCATGTTTCATTTTTTGCCAATTTATTAAAACAGAAAAACTGAAATATCACACTGTCATGAGTATTCAGACCCTTTGCTGTATATTTAACTTGGGTACTGTCTATTTCTTGTGTTCATCCTTGAGATAATTCGACAGCTTCATTGGAGTCCAGCTGTCTTTGATGATGCTGACTGGAAGTGATACTGGTGGCACCATCCTGTTGTGAGGGTGTTATTGAGCTGCAGGGACAGGATGACTTCCTGCAATCGTAGGAAGACGAATGTGACATATACAGAGATATCCTCTGCGAAAACCTTCGGCAGAGTGCTCAGCACCTCGGACTGGGCTGAATATTCCCCTACCAACAAGACAATCATCCTTAGGACACGGCCAAAATAAAGGAGTGCTTCAGAAGATCTCTGTGACTGTTTTTGAATGGGCCAACCAGAGATCTGACTCAAACCTAATTGAACATCTTTGGAAAGACCTGAAAATGGCTATCCATCAATATTCCCAATCCAAACTGCCAGAACTGGAGAGGTACTTCAAGGGGGAAGGCAGAGGATCCCCATATACAGGTGTGAAAAGTTAACATGATTCACAAAAACACTCATGGCTGTATTAGCTCAGAAGTGTGCTTTTACAAAATACTGAGAAAAGGGTCTGAATACTTATGGCTATGTGATATTTTTGTTTTTCTTTTTTAGTTAAGCTACAAAAAATTAAACTGTTTTTTCTGTCAATATAGGGTGCTGCGTGTACATTGGGGACAAAAAAAATAGTTTTAGCAAATGGCTGCAATATGACAAAGTGTGAAACATTTAAGGGGGTCTGACTGAATACTTTCCGTACCCACTGAAAAAGGAAGGCATAATCAAGTGTATGAATGAAAGTATGAGAGAGCTAAATGGCTTTCAGTAGGGCTCTGAAAGCCTGACAGAGGAAACAAGGGGACTCACGAGAGGATGGATGGCAGCTATACAAATAACTAAGCAGTCCCTCTGCAGGCATCACTGGAGGCAAAAAAATCACCAGAAAACTGAGAAACACCTGCAGAATAGCTAGCCAGCTTGACTCCAAATTGAAAACATTAAACATCTCCTCAACATTCCTCTGTGGTTTGACACATGCGTCATGACCACCGGTTAACTGATAAAAGTCCAGTTAATTGTTATGAGGGTTGAAGTGAGTACTTCCATTAGATTTATCAGGACAGATGAGACAGAATTTGTCAGTTTGGAGTCAAGAAGTGTGCTTCCTTTATGAGGACCCCATCCTTCCTAACAGCCAACAGATACCTGAGAAGAGGGAGGCAAGTGACAAGGAGAGGCCGTTCTGAGACACCACCAGCAGGGACTGACCCTCACAGCCATCTGAGGGACAAAAACTAACACTCAGCACCGCCATCACCAAACAGCACCCCCATTTCAAACAAGCATTGCTTTAGTTATATCCTAACAAAAACACAGACAGACACACACGTTGTCACCTGGGCCCCAAGATGCACAATGAAGCAAATCTCAGAGGAGTATAACATAAAACATGTATAGATGCACAAAATAAGTTAACCTGGAGGCTTTACAATAAACCACTACACATCAGAATAAAAAATAGCACAGGCTGCCGATTCGGAGCAAAAAAATACACAAATTTCCTTTCGTACATAAAACTTAGAAGAGGTGGGAACCTGAGACTATGCGCTATTAAATTGTTATGGTCCAATAATTCAGAGATAGGGACTGGTAAACCATTACAAAGACAAAAAAAACTTCACCCAGCTGTTGTGCACACTTAGAATGTGTGGTAAATGATTAACAGTGGCATGTTTAGTTAGCGGGATGAAGATAATTTGATGAAGGGGTTATGAATGTGGACCCAAAACTTCCTGTTCACTGATTCAGCTCAATTCTGTCTGCCATTGTACCTTGCAGTTCACACTCCTCCACCTCTTCAGCAGAGTCGGAATCTAATAGGCCGTGACTGGAGTCCTGGGAGCTCCTCCTTGAACCACTGCTATCAGTCGAAGTGAACACTAGAAAAACAGAATTAGATTGGCATACAAGAATAATAATAATTTAATTGAGTTGCTGTCTTGTAATACATTTGATAATCGAACCGACCGCAACGTAGGAAACCAAAAAATAATGCCCTATATAAATACTGATTTCATTAATCTGGGTTTGGACTAGGCTTTAGTTGTCACCGAACCTTAATTCTTCATCTTACCAAGACCATCCATCCATCCGTTTTCCAAGCCGCTTATCCTCACAAGGGTCGCAGGATTGGTGGATCTTATCCCAGATAATTTCAGGCGAACTACACCAAGTCATTTGGATTAAATTGTATACTTCCACCTTAGTGGGAACAGTTTGGGAAAGGACAGTTTCTGTTCCAGCATGACTTTGTCCGAGTGCACATAGCAAGGCCGAGGAAGACATGTTTGGAGGAGTTTGGTGCAAAATAGCTATCCCATCAAAGCTTGCGGATGAACTAAATCACAGACTGAGAGCCAGGTTTTGTCTGGTTAATCAATCAACCCTCTCAGCCACATTTTTTTCCCCTTTTTTTTTTTTTTCTTTTTTTCTTTTAAATCATACATCACGATGTGTAACAGTTCTAAATGCCCATATTCCTGTTGTACCGTGTCTGGCAAGTTTAACTGCAGCTTACGGTGCTGGGAAGCCGTGCAGGGCGGTAAGCGGTTGCGACGGATCTGCTGCCTTCGCAGGCGGATCTTTTGCTTGAGCTGCTGAATCTCTGAGTCACTGTCCCCTTCCTCTTCCCTCTCGTCCTGTTGACACCGCAGGTTGTACTTCATCAGCTCAATGGCCGCAATGAGAGACTCGGAGATGCTAAAATGAGCGTTCTCCTACAAAATGAAAGAGAAACAGATGCTTGTGTTCAGGATGTGACCATTTTTTTTCATGCAGTGCATTAACAACATTGCAATTTCAGCATTTAAGAACTGTAATTGAGCACCTTTTCAAGGTCAGCACAGCTGCCAAAGTCCTGCTCTGACAGGTAGCTGATGAGGCTCTGGCCCTCTGATGGCTTCCTAAACAAACCATCTGGTGTCCTGCTGTGCTGAGACCCATCTGAATCAATCAGAACAAATATATAAACTGAACGCTATGAAAGAATCAAATAAAAATGCATTGTAAATCCCCTATTTATCAACGTCGTTACAAAACCTGCAAGAGGTAAAAAAAAAAAAAAAACACATGGCAATATACTGTATGTTGAGGCTCAAAAATCCTTTTGGTTTTCATTTTAATATTCTCATGCCTCAAGCCTGTGGCCCTAAGAAAAATGTATCCAAACTAATCAGGAGAGGCTTCATCATGCAACAAGACAATGACCCAAAACACAACAAAATACTACATCAGAGGGAGAAAGTGGAAGATTTTAGACTGACCAAGTCAATCAGTGCACCTTAACCAAATTGAGCCTGCATCTTACTTCCTGAAGAGGAAACTGAAGGGATAAACCCCCAGAAACAAACAAGGGCTGAGTAATGGCCCCGTCACACCATGATGTTCTGGTCAGCGTTCTCTGAACATTTCAATTGTTCGATTTTTCAGCGTTCTCAAATGAGGATGACGCATCTGGCGTGTGATTAACGTGTGTCTAACGCACGAGAAGCATGTAACAGCGACCAAATAAGATACCCCTAAAAACCATTAGCGTGTACTCACGTGTCACTGCCACGCGACGAGCGATTTGTCAATGTTAGACGAGCGTGTTGAGCGTGTGACTAAACGGGTGAATAACGACAAAATAGCGTTTTGCTGGCATGTAATTTTTACAGTGGAACGGGAACGAAAACGTTGGAAATTTCATACTCACTTCAGTTGTTCTCGTGAGTTTGAACAGTCAGCATCATGCCGCCAACACGAAAAAAAGGTGGGGTGCGGACTTCAGCAACTAGCGCTGCAAGTAAGAATGCAAAGCATCGGTTTATATACCCATATGCTTGGACGTTCAGGAAATGGACGAATGACGCTCAATGGACGCCAAAGGACGTTTGTTTGACTTTAGTTACACGCTGTGCGCTAGGGGATTGTTCAGTGGTCGTTGACAGGTCGCCAGTGAGTCGTTCACTGCAAAGCAAACGATTAAAGCCCGGGTGTCGTCCCTATAAACATTCTAAAATAGATATTGTAATGAAAAATACATTTAACAGTATTCACTTCAATGTCTATACAGGAAAAAAAAAGTGAGCGGAGAGCGCGTCATCCATGCACAAAGTTGCGCAATTGAGTGTCCTTCGACATCCAAGTGGCCATATTAGTCGCGTCATCTGTCCTTGACGTCATCGTCACTTCCGCCGTTGAAAACGCGCAGTGCCTGCTACTATGGAAGCCGAACAACAGAGATATTCGCATTTTTACGACGCCCCTTCTGACACCGAAGTTCTTTTCGAAAAGGAAAACACCACACAACCGAGTGAAGTTACCGGGGCAATATTACACTATTGTTTCGAGCCATATTCAGATGATATCCGATCACGGCCAAACCACATCCCGTCCGATCCACTCCCGCAGTGGAGATAAGCCATCGCGGCTCATCGCAGCCAGCCAGTGTGGCTTATGACAGAGCCGAGCGGTGCTGCTTTACTCACAGTTAAGCCGTGTCGCTTTATGCGCGCACACGACTGAGTAACGCATTCTCGGCTGCTTTCTTCAGAGCCGCCCACGTCGCAAAGCCCAACGCGTAGCCTTCGCAGAAGCTGTGACCGCCGAATGCTGCGCTTCAGTCGGTGTGGCTGCGTTTAGGCGCCCATAGTGGCATATAAGGAGGAGGTGGAGCCCAGCTATGTTGCTTTTAGGGGTATGTTCAAAGTCACCGCAGTACTCGACCATGGGCGACTACCAACGTTTCCTCAAACGCTATAGAACGCTGACCAGAACGTCATGGTGTGACGGGGCCATAAGCATTTCATGTGAAGAATGAAACAGTCTGCTGAAGGCAAAGGGTCGCAGGCAGTAATTGCAAGTGAGGGTTATGCCGCCAAATATTATGTTATTCACTTTAAGTTAATCAGTCAATCAATTAGCCTGTTCCACTACTATTCCTTACTTGAAAAGTGGGTAGGTTCCTAAAAAAAAAAAAAAGGTGATCTGTCCTGAGTTGTTCATCCCATCTAGATGTAAATACCATAAAATGAAAGTTGGGATTCTGAATTTTTGTCTCAATCACCTTTTGATCTCCCACTCAAATGTCTACAACAAAAACAAAGGAATTGACCTTGCTGTTCCAATACATTTGGAGAGACATTGTATGCTGTGTCAAGACGTATAAACTTACAAGATTCCATGTAAAAGGAAGTCGGCGTGTTGGGGTCATTGCACTGGGATGAGAAAGGGTTGTACTCCTTAATGCTGCAGTCTTCGCTCATCATTTCTGAGGGAGAAAGCATCCGCTTTTAGAAAAGTCACTTAAGGCAAATCATTCATCTGAGATGACATGCTCTGGCGACCCCTTACGGGACAAGCCGAAAGAAAAATACTTATTCCTGAAGATGGGAAAATAAAATGGCTTTTGATTATTTTTCTTTTTTTTTTTCCACAAAATGAAAGTTTTTTATGTTTGCATGCAGAAACAAAATTATGGATGCTGCACTTTGGCATGACGGCCCTCTATTAAAAACTCTGTTATAAACATCACACATGATTTCTGCTTAAAAGCTTTACTTCAATGTACAATATTACTGATAATGCAACTCATGAGGATGTAACGATCACTGCAGAAACGGACAATAGCAAAGAAGGTGCACATGATGGTCTCAAAATGAATAATCTTGGACAACAAATGGAACTGGATTTAAGGGATGAGAAGCATTCATCCACATGCAGTGGAAAGGAAAGAAGGGAGATGGTAATACAGTGGAACTGCACTGACAACCTGCTACCGGATCCTCTATTATTATGGTGACTTTCCGGTGGGCCCCTCCTTCACGCAAACAGAGAGGTAGAGCAGAAAGAGAGAATGTTACCTCAACCAAGAAAGGAAAACAGTGTGAGCAAATAGAATACTGTAAAGCAGTTTTAAGTTAAAGAAAATGTGAGTCTATCAGTCATTCATGAAGCAAATTTCCACTTTTTCCTGGTTGAATTATACATTGTTTCAAGACAAGACTCAAATGTAATTAAAAGTCATAATGTTCTTTCTCTTGTGTACTCTGGCTATAAAGGTATTATGTGTCACGAGGGATGAATATAATATTCCATTTGTTAACTTGAAAATTACTTTGATGGTGCTCCACGTTTAAAATACACGAGCAGACATCAGAAGAGGAAGAGCTTCAAATGAGACTAATTTTTGTGAAAGATGTAATTAAATTAAAAGTATATATTTTGCGTTTGTGCATGTCGTGCGGTGTCGTGCTTTGAGGCCACTAAAAACTATTAGAAGCCAGAGGTAGCCATCTTCTTCTCCAGGCAACTAAGATAGATTCTTCTTCTACGTGGAATGATGTAGGTTCTTCTTCTTTTATGTGCACTGAAAATAAAATCTTCTTCTACACATTGGAGGCATTTCCGTATGCCCAACCACAAGTGCATTATAACATTTGGACCATTTTGTTCCAACAAGTGTTGTTCTACTTTTAAACTCGTAGCTGCTAGCAGCAAAAAAAAAAAAAAAAAAAAAAAAAAAGTAACTACATTGTTAAATATGCCACAGGGTTCACAGCACCTGGAAAAAGTATCAGCTTGTCGTTCGGAAAATATTGTATGTAAATAAATAAATAAATAAATAAAATTTAAGAATACATTTTACAAAAATTCTCTACACAGACTGTGCGCGTTTTAGAATCCGGTGCACTCTGTAGTCCGGAAAATAGGGTATACAAATGTTCTATTCACCAATATTTTGTGTTGTGACTGATTCCGGTAATCATTGCAGTTCAGTACCAATCAAACCAACTGTACTGTTTTAAAACATTCCACAAAGCGAGTATGTCCAAATAATCAAGAATCACCTCATCATCCCCGATTAATTTAGGTATCATATTATCACCTGCCACCAACTCAGATTCACTTACCTTTCCTGAGTTTTTGGCCAATCCCTGTGTCGGAAAACGACCGGGTGTGTCCTCGAGACCCTCGGCCTGGTTCTCTCTGGCCCTCTGAAAAAGATGAGCGCCTAGGTGGAGGTAGAGCCATAGATTTTGGCTGTGGGGACAGGTCCTTGCTCTCGCTGGTCTCACTGCTGTGTGTGGAGCTTTGAGTGTTTCGGCGACTGTGTTGGCCCCGATTACCAATGGCCAAATACTCTGGACCGTCATCAAATTCGCCATCGCCTGAATCTCCTGTGTCAGGTTGTGGGGAGGAAGGTGAGGGAGACTCTGAAAGAGAGATGGATGGTATGGACGCATGTCCAGGAGGGGGCATCACACCCTGCTTGCTCTCCTCTGGCTTGGTCAAGCACACCCAGGGAGGACCAAGGCTGCTGGTTCGTGAGGTAGTATCTACAACAGAATTCAACAGATGGAGAGATGAAGTCACAAGCCGTGCTACAAATACTGCAGAAAAACATGAATAGTCTACTCCCCCAGATTTGCAACTTATTTTTTTTCAATAATATTTAAAAATAAATGTGTGTGGAGATTAACACTTCTCATTGGCAATCATAGTTGAGTGTTTTTTTTAGTTAACAATGCAAGCAAAAATGTTGGCCTGAAACTAAAAAGAAAATCTTGTCATGTAAATTGGCCACCGGATTGCATGTTTTGAGGGAATCAGCAATATTTCCTCACTTGCGCTATTGCTGACTCCTGTCATGTTGCCACTGGTGGTCAAGGCAGCCACATCTCTAAGGGAGTTGTCAGATGTGGTGAGCCTCCGGTTTAAAGACTCTCTTGGAGGTGCCAAGTCAGCAGTTCGCCAGTTCCCGCCAGCCCCGGGCAACACACACAGGCTCTGGCTTTTCAACAGGCCAAGGCACGGCGGGTTGTTGAGAGGGGAGAGCTGCAGGTAGTAGAATGTATATGTGTTCAAATTACAGATAGGATCAGTAACTAGAACAAAATCAAACTCCCAGACCCACCCCCACTGTGTCTATTTGGGCTAAAAGTTTGGGGTTATTCTGCTCCACAGCTTCAAGACACTGGAACATGGCGGTGACATGTGGCTCGCTGAGCAGGTAGGCATCCTCTGAAAATCAAATACGGCAGGACAGGGGTGAGGAAATCAATGACAGAATGTTATGAACATAATTTCATGCAGAAACGTCATACCGTTGTAGTATTTTCTTGTATGTCCCCGATGCCTAAGCAGAGGTTTCAGCTGAGCTGACAGCATGTGGACCTGCAAGCTGTAAAGGAGCCAGCGGTCAGCCTTGTAGCTCTCACCAGCACTCTGCACCCTGGTGCTCAGTACAGGCTCCAGTTGACTGAACTATCAACGGCAAGGAACATAAAATAATTTAAATAGAGAAAAAAAGGACAGAAAATGTATTATTCACTTCTATAGCCGATGCTGGTGGTAGATTGCTGCTCATATTGTGACTCGCTCATTTAATGATATGAGGGAGCACAATAGTAAAGAATACAACACATCCACTCACTAACACCATCGGAGAGTTCTAACATTTTTTTAAATGAAAAGAACTTAAATTGATATTTAAAATTATATCAGCATACATACACCATATTACATAATATGCATGTACAAGTCCATAACACCTATTCATTATGAGCATAAAGGCATGCATTAGGTGTGCTTAATGTGTTTGTTACAGAGTACCTGTTCAACATGTGAGGCAAACTGAGGGTTGATGTAACGAACACACCACACAAATGGCCAGTAGTCTCTCTGCTTGTAATAAACCTGCAATCTCGCAAAAAAAAGGATCAATTATTTTATACATAAATGCAAAATGCTTAGAATGGAGGCACCTTTGATGAAACGTGTATCGGTACTCAAAAGCAAGCAAGCGCACAGCTGTCTTAGTGTTTCATTTGTCATCATGAACTCTCAATGGCTTTTAGGGCAACGTGAACATGTCAATGATATTTATTTTGGCAAATAAGAGATTTTTTTTATCGGAAGCCAATGTTACAATGTCACAGGTTGAACTGGTTTTCATTGCCAAATATTGATACACTTTGTTAGAGAGAGTAACTATCATTTCACAACTACAGCAACCCAAGGGAGAGAGAGTTTCGCTAAGAATTTATTGGGCTGATTAATATAAAATTCCTTTGCCTTTTTGTGATGCTGTCAAAGAAAGGTAATGTGATGGCATACTAGATAAATATGATAACCATAGTGCCAGAAAGGGGACTATTTGCATTGTACTTAAGATTTACATGCATCTCTTTCATGGATCAGTACAATTTAACTAAAGTGACAATAATACAAAAAAGAAGGGAATGTGCATTGCAACGTTGGCGCTGTGTAATCTTCATATGAAAAGACTCACTAACCAGGAAGAACTTGCAATCCGGCACTTTTGCCACATCATCACAAGTCATGGTAATGGTGTTCATTTGTTTTTTTTTTTTTTTTCATAACTGGCATTTTATTGTTCAATGATTAAATAATAGTCACTGACGGTGTAGAGGTATACATACTGGACTTAAAACACACCTTGTGCAACTGATGAAGGTTTTATGAATCTAGAACACTTTAGTTCTTTTACAATATTTTGGTCTAGTACAAACTGGCCTAGTTTCATAGAATCTGGGTTGTGTTGGAAATCACAGTACATTGATGAAAACATTCTATTGTTTGAGGTAAGACGATTCTCCGGTCTGACGTAATCCACTTTTTTTAAATATATATATATAAACAAGCTCTCAGCAGCTACTTTATAATTAACCATTTTCACACACAACAGATGCATCAAGAAAATCACAAATTATATGTGTAAGGTTAATGTATTTATTGTATACCCAGTAAAGCAGGCTCATTTTGGCTGCACTTCATGCTATCACTGATCCGAGGTCAGGTTGTTTTGACAAACCTTGTGATTTGGAACTAGATTGTGTGTCTGACCTGCTCATTCTTCAGTCCATGGCTGAGAATGTTGTTCATGTCCTTGTGCAGGCGCTGAAGGCCTCCGTAGCGGGACCAAACGTTGGGGTTGTTTGTGGACAGGAGGCCCTCTACTGTGGTCTTCAGACTGGACAACAACTTCCAGAGCTCTCGCCTGCGAGGGAAGTCATGTAGAAGAGAGTAATGACATGAGGGGAGGACGTTTAGGAATGAGGAAGGACGCAGAAGTGCTGGCATGAGCAGTGTTGTGGCTGAATTTATTACTAGCGTCAACTAAAATGAAATGTATTTTAAGGAATTAATTGCTAAGTTCGAGTTACTGCACTGAAAACTAGAAGCAGCTAAAAAGAGTAAGTGCTGACAGCTAGTAAATCATTCCATGCTAACCTTGCTATAGATTAATCCTTTTGAGTTCAGAATCCTCAAGAGTAGCGGTTTTGAGAATTTCCATGGTCGTATGCCTCAAAAGTTATACAACCTGTCCTAAATTTTTGTCAGTACATGCTGAAAGATTTCAGCTTACTGAGCATCTATTCAAAAAGATGAATTCAAAAAGCATGTCTTGCTTTTTCTTTGGCATCCGCGCAATATCACCACAAAAACAGTGAAGGCAAACCAGGAAAGTGTGGTGAGACCCACAAAAAAGTAAATTGAACATACTGCAACATAGACGAGGCTCTGACTGCTCAGTAAAACGTGATCAATATAATTAATAACTGGCATTGGCACATTAATTGCACCAAACAACATGTTGCTGAAAGCATAGCTTTAGTTTGACCTTCTGTTGGACAGCTCTTAACTACATGTTGAAAACTACTTAAAATGTTGTAGTGTTAATAAATGCTGGCGGTTCCGCTGCGCTTTTAGCCAAACCTGAGCACATGTGCATGATCTCATGTCAGCCATCATCTGTTCATTGTGTCTGCAAAGGAACACTCATAAATGCAACATGGGTGCATTGTCTTCAGAAACACTTGGAAAATTCCAAACTGTAACTAACCCGCTTCTCAGCTATTCTGCATTTTCATATTCAAATCATAACTGTGGAATGCTGATGCACCAAATATGTAAAAAAAAAAAAAAAAAAATGCTACTTTCTTGAAGCAGTTAAGCACTGGCTTGTATCTTCCTTTTGGCTCAAGTCAGCAGACAGGAAGGCTGCTGAAACGCTGCCACTAAATCAAAGCAACAATTAAATGTCAACTCGGACATTCCTCGATGGTCAAGTAAGAAACACTGGTTATGTAACTTCAGATGAGATGTCATGTGTTGTTTAAAGGGTCATGATATGCATGATTTTTAGAATGTTATGATATGATAATGAAAAACGGTAGCCGGTGTGGACCCATGCCATTTTACACCGCAAAACATGATTTTGACGTATATGGCTTTTTGTAACTGCCGCCATGAAAATCCTCTCGAGGGAGTTGTTTTCGAGAAGAAGCAGGAAGTGACGTACAGTGCAGGAATACCCTCAAGCGGACTCGTTTGTTTCTATTGGTTTTACGTGCAGGAAGGTAGCTCGCTGTTCCTTCCTTGACTTCCAACGCCAGCTAGTTGAATTGCTGGATATTGCTCGAACACTCAGGAGGATGGAGTTACCCTTCATAAGTTTGCAAGAGACCCGATTCGTCGTGAAAAATGGATTGCACAGGTGCAAAGGGCGAGAGCTTCGTGGGTTCCAAATGGCAGGTAGGTGTGTATACAACCCCTAACCCTAAAAAAAACAAAAAAAAACAATAGTTGAGGGGGGCATAATCCGTAAATCAGGTGTGCTAAATATGTCAACGTGCGCATCGGATGGCTTCCGTGCAGCAGCCGCTCAAGGACGGCCTCCGCAGGCCTTGTGGATCCTACCGGCCTCGTTGACAAAGCCAAGCCCGCTGGTTCGGGGATCCTGGCCTTGTCTACAAGGCCAAGCCGGCCGCCGGCCTTGTCGGCCGGGGTGGCTTGTCGCAGTGCCGGGCAGCGGCGGCTCGCCTACGCCGCGGAAGTGGGCATTTATCACCGCCACGCGGAGGTGGATCGCGCGGGGAGGTTTTGGCAAACCATGATCCATATCATCTAAATATGGCTCGAAACAATGGGGTAATGTTGCCCCGGTAACGTCACTCAGTTATGAGAAATTCTCTTCTTCGAAAAGAGCTTCCGTGTCAGAAGGGATGTGTTCGTCTCCCACAATAGGGGCCACAGCGTGTTTTCAATGGCGAATGTCCGGGGTGACGTCACGGTCAGGAGATGCAGCCAATATGACGACCACTTGAATGTCGAATGACACTTCTGCAAATTTGCACATGGATGACGCGCTCTCCGCTCATATTTATTTTTTTTGTATCGACATTGAAGTGAATAATGTTATATGTAATTTTCATTACAATATCTATTTTAGAATTTTTATAGGGATGACAGTTGACCTTTAACAGGCAGTCTGGAAATGTGTTGGGAGGGAAGGAAGGATGAACAACAGACTAACAAGAACTCCTTGGCTGTGTGACTGCACTCTGCACAATGACAATAAATGTAATCAGATTTTAACGACACTGCTGACTCATGGAAGTAGGTGTGTAAAAAGCTACGGAACCTGCAAAAGGCACTGCAAGGGTTATATCTGAGAAACAACTTTTCAGATTACATTATCTATTTGATAAATCATGTATTGTACTTCTAACTATTGTGGAAAAGTAATTAAATATAATGAAAAAGTGGTATGTCCAGCAAATTTTCACTCAAACAAAGGTGATCATTTTTGGCATTGAACAAACAGGCAAAAATCATGATTAACTTCACTAGGACAGAAAGAGTGTGAAATAAGTTCCTTGCAGTAATTGCGGATGATAACTGCACAGTGAATGGCTGGTTAGAGCATCTGCCTCACAGTTCTGAGGACCAGGGTTAGAATCCCCGCCTGTGTGGAGTTTGCATGTTCTCCCCCCTGCCTGTGTGGGTTTTCTCCGGGCACTCCGGTTTCCTCCCACATCCTAAAAAAATGCAACATTAATTGGACACTCAAAATTGACCCTAGGTGTGATTGTGAGCGCAACTGATTATTTGTTTCTACGTGCCCTGCAATTGGCAGGCAACCAGTTCAGCGTGTACCCCATCTCCTGCCTGAAGATGGCTGGGATTGGCTCCAACACTCCTGCGACCCTCCCACGACCCTTGTGAGGATAAGTGGCTCAGTTCATGGATGAATGGATAATTACTGAGGATAAAACTATGCTGGAAATGTTATATAAACGATGTGAAAACCAAGATGTCAAAAAACATACACTGTTCAGGTACATATATCTATCTATCTATGGATCTCCTAATCTAAGGATGTCATAAACCACAGGTGTCAAACTCAAGGCTCAGGGAGCCAGATTCGGCCCATCACATAATTTTATGTGGCCTGTGACTGCAAATAATATGTCTTAACTTCCATGATTCTTGTGAAAATCTGTGCCAAAAATTCAAATTGTCAGATATCATAAATGAGAATGAGATATTTAAGCATTTTTGTTACCAAACATGAACAATGGTTGAAAAACCCATTTCCCTTGATTTCTGATTCCAAAAGTACTTCATAAATGTCATGTGCAAATGTAATGAGGCAATTAAAGATTTTTTTATGGTGTTACAGTCATAACGGCCGTCTGAGGGAACTGTAACTACAACGTGGCCCGCAACAAAAATAAATTGGACACCCCTGTCTTCAACACGACAACATTATACAACTTTCATTCATCTTTGATCCCATTTTGTAGAATCTATGAGCAATTAAAACTTCTTGAAGAGGAGTGGCATCAATTACTTCATGATTTTCAATGTTAGTTGCTAGTCGTGTGTTCTGTAGCGCCCGCAAATGGTGGGGAATAACTGTATAGTTGACTTTATAAATTACAGGAAGCAATACTCTACACGTTATTGAATCAAACCATCTAATATTATGTCATATACTTGACATTTTTGATGGGGAGCTTTCGACTTTATTACCTTAGGGAACTGTTACTATAGTAACCTAGGGCACGTCTCGACTTTAATAAAAAATTTTAACACATCGACCCCCAGCGCAGTAATGTATCAATAAAACAAATTGTAAGGGGGGGGGGGCATTCAGACCAAAGCAACAGCATCAGGAAAGCGCTAAACTCTAACCTGTCGGTTTCTGTCAACACTCTGTACCAGGCAGGCCTGACGAGTACAGAATACGAAGAAGCTAAAACACAAGGGCAACGCGCTCGCTTCCGGCGCAACCACACTCCGTGTGTGTGTGTATGTATATATACACACACACACATGTACAGTATATTTGGAAAAAAAAAAAAAAACGTTTCTGTTTGTGAACTTGACAAGTGTCAAAATGAATGCCACCCCAATAGCTTAGCAGCTAGGTGTTAGCTTGATGAATTTTGCCAGCTGCCAGGCGCCCGTGGAAAGTCCCAATTTTGGAGAGCGGTGTCACGCAGTCAACATGCCCATCGTGGCCGACATTTATCAGACACGCGTTGAAACCTTTCGCCGACGACCCGTGCGGAGACCACCACACATCTCCGGCTGTCACCCACCTGCGTTCCGCCGCCTCTCCGTCCGACGTTATCTCCATGTCTTCTGTCAGGAAGGCTGTCCAAGTCACTGCATGCAAGTCGCTTGAATTTCCGGATGTATCACATTGGCTGCTTATGTTTCTTTCTCAGAGAATATGCACGCATTAGCTGTTATCGGCCATCGCGGCCCCGCCTGTCCCAGGCGAGTCCTGAATCCAAACAGTAGCGGAGGCCACGTGACCTGCCAACGTCCGCAAACTGTGGACCTATCAGCGAGTGGGCGGACAGCGCCGCCTCTTGTTCATCCACGACGGCGCACTATTAGCAGTGAGCCAAGATGGCGGCTAATCGACGCATGCGTAGTATTGATTAGCTTGTGGTGTTTACATAATTCACCCGCGGGACCTCGAGTTGGGGTGCGGGGTTCCGCACGGACTGTTTTTGTTGTTGCGCTTTTCTGTTACCCAAAAGAAATCACAACCATTGTAGACCAGATGATGGCGCCATTTGTCAACTTGGGTTTAAAACAAAGTTTGAACTCTCTCGTATGCCAAAAGAAAATAGTTCCTTTCATAATGAATTATTTTTAAACTAAATCTATGTTTTTTGGAGTACATAAATGGTACCAACCATCCATTTTCCGAGCCGCTTAAACTCACAAGGGTCGCAGGAGCGCTGAAAGCCTAACCCATCGATCTTCTACTCCCAGAACGGATTCTCCTCCAATCGCGGTGGGTTAACACAGGTTTGATTTAAAAATTATCAATCAATACTAATAATATAATCACTACAATAAAATAAATACAAGTGAATGCCGTAGGTTGTAATGGAAATAATTTCATAATAAAAATAAAGTTACAATACAATCCAATCTCTATCATGCACTGGTTCTCAAACTTAATACACCAAGCGCCGACTAAAAATACTTCCCTGCCTGTCCTAGTTTACAGTACATGACAAAAACAACGCATAGTCGTTCAGTGAACATGCTGAGCGACGATGAACCTCAGCGATGGATGATTAATTGAATGAAGAAGTATTTAAATGATTTTGTGAAAAAGAATTGAATTATTTGGCGAATGAATCTTTTGAACAGACCTTTTTAAAGAACGGATTTCAACGATTCAGGACACTCAAAAGAACTGCAGTGCCCATCCTAAAAATCAAATGCATCCAGCAGAAACAAAGTCCAAATCCAATTGGATTTTTCAAATCTTGGCAGCATGTTTTCCTGATCATATTTGTAACATTCATCTCTTGTTGTTTTTGTTACTGGCCTCTTCTTTGTTTTTGACACCCTTATGTAACCATTGCTTCGCTTCTTCTTCAGTGACAGTAAACACATTCATTAGCATATTCAACAAAGTTTCTCCTGTTTCCTGTTTCTACAGGATGATGACAGATGTTTGATCCAGTTCACGTATGTAAACTCCCCCGTGGCTGCAGTAGGGTGCATCACACGTACTGTGACTGTAAGTCTTCTTTCTCCGTAATAATTATGAGGTGTGGTTTCAGATGACTGAGTGGTGAGTAATCACTTCATACCATGCGGGCAGCCATTGAAGAAAAAGAAATGGATTACGCAAGATCCTCTCCGTGGGGCCATGTGACATTGAGATACTGCACATCACATTCCGTGTGGCTTTAATGCGATGCTTGTGATTGTCTGCTACAGTTATAAGCGGACGGAAATTTTATTATATTCGCTTGCTGGCTCGAAATGGATGAATGAAGGTATTGATTGCGTTTAGAGATGACCTATGACATAAGAGGGGTAAATTCACAGTTTCCACACTTACGCAAATAGTTTAATTATTGTGTCTTGTTTGCAAAAGCCTGAAAACATGTTTCTGACTGACAGAATAACAGCAATGATTAAAGGTCAAGTGTGATTTTTAGTATGTTATTGATGAAAAAACGGCAGCCGGTATGTACCCATGTGTTTTTTCACCACAAAACATGATTTTGACGTATATGGCTTTTTCTAACTCCCGCCATGAAAATCCTCTTGAGGGATGATGTTTTCGACAAGAAGCAAGAAGTGACGTTGGAGGCAGTAGCACGCTCAAGCGGAGTCGTTTGTTTCTATTACTTTTACCTCCGGAAAGGTAGGTCGTTGTTCCTTCGTGTTAGCCAAAATGCTGGCTTGTTGCATTGCTGGATATTGCTCAAACACTCGGGAGGATGGATTTACCCTTTATAAGTTTGCAAGAGACCCAGTAAAAAATGGATTGCACGGGTGCAGAGGACGAGAGCTTTGTGGGTGACAAATGACAGGTAGGTGTGTATACAGCTACTAAAGAAAACAATAATTTGGGGGGACCACGTAATCCGTCTCTCATAACGTAACAAAAGATCCACGTACGTATGACAGGGATGCTAAATGTGTCAATGTGCGCGTCGGACGGCTGCCGCGTCGGGCTCACCGGCAAAGGCTTCTGCGTCATGCCTCGCAGACGAGCACAGCTTCAGCCGGGTCGGCTCATACATAGTGTCAGGGAGTCTGTTGTTAGTTAGAAGTGATCCGTGTATCATCTAAATAAGGCTCGGTAGGGTAGGGTAATATTGCCCTGGGCACTTCACGTGATTGTGAGATCTTCTCTTCTTCGAAAAGAGCTTCCGTGTCTGAAGGAGCATTTTCAATGGCGAATGTCCGGGGTGACATCACGGGCAGTAGATACAGCCAACGACCACTTGGATGTCATCGAATGACGTTTCCGCAACTTTGCGCATGGATGACGCGCTCACCTCTCCTATTTATTTTTTCGTATGGACATTGAAGTGAATAATGTTACATGTATTTTTCATTTCAATATCTATTTTAGAATGTTAATAGGGATGACACTTGACCTTTAAGAAAAAGATGTAATATGTTTTATGGTTATGAATGCAAAAAAAGCTTTAAATGTTGATCCAAAGGAAGAAGTGTTGAATGAATAAATGTTCCTGCAAACCCGACTGAGCAAGCCACACCTTCACAGAGCTCATGCTGGAAGAGAAAATGGTCTTGCATCTTTCCTGTGATGTTGAATTGAAATGCAAATGGGGTTTGGCCCAGACAAGCATAGTGAGCTAGCGATTTGCACATCTTCCTCACAGTCTGTGATTCAGGGTTTAAATCTTGGCTCTGGCCTCCCTGAGTGGACTCCCCTGCAATTTATTGGCGACCAGTCCGAGAGCAGCCAACCTCTTGCCCATATTCATCAGGGATTGGGCCCAAATGGAGACCATTGCTCCAGAAAATGGATTGATGGAGGCTCCAGGCCCTGATTGATTATTTACCAAATTTGTTGAGGGTGTTGCTATATCTGCTGACCTCAAGTTACACGTCCGCTTTTTTACTTCCAAGAAGTGTGGCAAGTCTCAAATACGTGTTAAGGAGTCAGGACGAGTGTGAGCAAGTTGATGACAAAATTGTCGGGGAGGCAAAAGTTGTGCAGACGTCCGCGTGACTCACCACTTAAAATAGATGCGTCATGTCCGAACAGCATGAAAGTGGAAGATCTGTCACAATAATGCACATTTGCCTTTTGAACCGAGCAGATCAGTGCAGGTCCCAGGTTTCGTTTGATGTGTGCAGTAAAATGTGTTTCTGCATTCTGACTTTGTAGTTTGGCTGAAATTATCATGGAAAGTTTTTAAAGGGACGTTACCGATGGTGTAGTGGTACACACGCCTGACCTTTGGTGTGGGCAGCATGGGATCGATTCCCACTCAGTGATGGTGTTGATATCTGCCCTGCGACTGACTGGCGACCAGTTCTGGGTGTAGTCTGCCTTACGCCCGAAGCTGCCTGGGTCAGGGTCTGGCTTTCCTGTGACCCTTGTGAGGATAAGACGCTTGGATAATGTATGTTTGGAAGTTTTTAAAGGGAACATGTTGTGGAAAATTGACTTACCATTGCTTGTATACAAGTACTGAATTTGGGTCTCTGCAGTGGCTGCCTACACATTGAGTATTTAAGTGCCACTGACATCCCTATATACATTGTAAAGAAGATATTGTTCTAAAAATTACATATAATATTATTCACTTCAATGTCTAGACGAAAAAATAAATATGAGCGGAGAGTGTGTCATTCATGCGCAAAGTTGCTCACTCGACATCCAAGTGGTAGCCATATTGCCTGAAATGTCATCAGTAGATGTCACACTGGGACATTCGCCATTGAAAACACGAAGTGACATCTGCTATGGGAGAGGAACAACAGAGATTTTCCGATGTTTTTTCAATCCCCCTTCTGACACGGAAGCGCTTTTCGAAGAAGAGAACATCTCACAATCGAGTGAAGTGACCGGGGCAATATTCGCCTATCGTTTTGAGCCATATTTAGAGGAGATGCGGATCACTTCAAACTAACAACAGACTCCCCGACAGTATGACAGTATGTAGCGTATTCAGGCTCGAGGGATGAGCGGCCGCGATGGGCCAGGAGATGGCAAGAATGTGCACGCTTGTATGAGAAAATACTCATTCAGCCCTGAACAAGCTGGTTCACAAGACCAAAAAAAATTAGGTGACTAAATGGTAACATAATTCTTAATCCTTTAGGTTTTTATCAAATGCAAGTCAAAGATGTTACTAAAGCACCCGCAGAGTGTTTTAAATTTGAAAAAAAATGTTCTTTTAAGCAGGAACAGTGGCACCGTTATTTATGCAGTATTACCCAACACCTACCGCGTCGTCATTACTGCTGTTGTGTTCGCCAGTGGGAAAAAAACTACCTTTTAAGGCAACTTGATCACATCCATTACGTTAAAATTAGAAATAAATGGTCATCCAAATCCCATTAGAGTTCTTCGGGACTAAGCGATCATTGATCAGATTACATGAACTGCATTCTGTAAGACATTATAAACACAAAGTGATTTCACATGGAGGATTCGAGAAACCCAGAAACAGGCAAAGGTTCTTGGGAGCTGCTGTTTATTTGGGACAAGTGTACAACAGCCTGCTCTGAAGTTCCCTTGTTTTGAGAATGGCCATCAATAAAATGGGCCAACCCACCTGAGGAGGAAGCAGCTTTTTCAAATAGGTTGACACGCTGGCTGAAGTTTTGGAGAAGGCTTTTACGAGTTTACAGTTTTGCTGCAGAACAGAAATTGGTTATTAATGCTCCACTGAGATGAAATGCAAGATTTTTAGTATGATTTTAATGGGGAAAGAAGACAGCCGGAATAGACTCATCAGTTTTTTTCACCACAAAACGTGGTTTTGACGTATATGGCTTTTTGTATCTCCCGCATTGAAAATCCTCTCAAGGGATTTGTTTTGGAGCAGCAAGAAGTGATGTTTGTTTCGATTAGTTTTACCTCTGGGAAGGTAGCTCGTTGTTCCTTCATTAAAGCCAAAATGCCGGCTTGTTGCATTGCTGGATATTCCTCAAACACTCGGGAGGATCGATTTACCCTTCATAAGTTTGCAAGAAACCCAGTTCGTTGTGAAAAATGGATTGCACGGGTGCAAAGGACGAGAGCTTTGTGGGTTCCAAATGACAGGTAAGCGTGTATACAGCTATTAAAAAAAACAATAGTTTGGGGGGACCACGTAATCCGTCTCTCATAACGTAACAAAAGATCCACGTACGTATGACAGGGGTGCTAAATGTGTCAATGTGCGAGTCGGACGGCTGCCGCGTTGGGCTTGTCGGGAAAGGCTTCTGCGTCGTGCCTCGCAGACGAGCACAGCTTCAGCCGGGCTGGCTCATACATACTGTCTGGGAGTCTGTTGTTAGTTAGAAGTGATCCGCATATTATCTAAATATGGCTCGAAACAATAGGGTAATATTGCCCTGGACACTTCACTCGATTGTGAGATGTTCTCTTCTTCGAAAAGAGCTTCCGTGTCTGAAGGGGCTTTTTCAATGGCGAATGTCCGGGGTGACATCACGGACAGTAGATACAGCCAATACGGCGGCCACTTGGATGTTGAATGACCCTTCCGCAACTTTGCGCATGGATGACGCCCTCTCCTCTCCTATTTATTTTTTCGTATGGACATTGAAGTGAATAATGTTATATGTATTTTTCATTTCAATATCTATTTTATAATGTTTATAGGGATGACACTTGACCTTTAAGAAAAAAATATATAGTTATGAATGCAAAAAAGCTGTAAATGTTGTTCCAAATGAAGAAGTTTCGGCTTGGGTACCGCATCCGCCGATCACGGCTTCGGCCGGGGTGGCTCATCACGGCACCCAGCTGGATTGGCTCATCGCGGCACTGAGCCCAGCCACTTTATGGCGTTGTCGTCACTCACGCCTGAGTGTGCCATCGTCGGCGGCCATGAAGAACACGAACTGATGAACAACGCCGCCAACGCCGTCAGTGATAAACAACGGGTGACTCATTGCAGCGCTGAACCAGGCCATGATGAGCCACCCCGGGCAAAGCCGCAGTGTTGTTGTCATTCACAGCTGAGTACGCAACATACTGTCATACTGTCGGGGTGTCTGTTGTTGTCTGTTGTTAGTTAGAAGTGATCCACATATCATCTAAATATGGTTCAAAACGATAGGGTAATATTGCCCCAGTCACTTCACCCGATTGTGAGACGTTCTCTTCTTCGAAAAGAGCTTCTGTGTCAGAAGGGGGGTCAGAAAAATACAAAAATCTCCGTTGTACCTCTCCCATCGCAGGTGCCACTACGTGTTTTCAATGGTGACTGTCCCAGTGTGACATCTACTGATGACGTAGCAGGTAATGTGGCTACCACTTCGATTTCGAGTGAGACTTCCGCAACTTTGCGCGTGAATGACGCACTCTCCGCTCATATTTATTTTTTCATCTAGATATTGAAGTGCATAATGTTCCATTTATTTTTCATCTATTTTAGAATGTTTATAGGCATGTCACTGGGCCTTTAACGAGCAGTGTTGTAGTCATTCATGTATGAATGATATGTTTGGATGACTTCATTCTGGATTTTACACATGCCACAGGTATCTTTCCTTCCTTCCTGTATTGGACTGAAACCTGACACGTACTTCACCGGCCTCATAATGATGTGTCAAACACACAGCTGAAAAGCAAGTGATGACAGATAGAAGAGCTTACAAATAATTTTATTGGTTGGTTTGGAATTCACCAGTGGCAGGCACACGCAGCCCTCAGTAGAAATCTGTCATCAGTGAACTTTTTAGCCAATTCTCAAGTGAACACAAATGCTTGCAAAAATATTGCTGATGATCTGTGGTTGAATTTGTTGTTTTATAACTAAACATGTAGCTGCGTATGCTTCT
Organism: Syngnathoides biaculeatus; assembly: GCF_019802595.1. Lineage (NCBI taxonomy): Eukaryota > Metazoa > Chordata > Actinopteri > Syngnathiformes > Syngnathidae > Syngnathoides > Syngnathoides biaculeatus. The sequence continues at coordinate 19,826,610 of NC_084646.1, forward strand.
TTTTACAAGACTAAATGGTAAAGTGAGGTTTTATAGTATAGTATGCATCTATTATACCATTCATTTTGAAAGGGAAGCAAATGATTTGAACAAATTTCTTGGCGTTTCACTCATCTGTGAACTACAGAAGTGAGAAACATTTTTGCCGTGACAATATTGAACTTGACAAATGTAATAATCCAAGGCTGTTTTTTATTCATGCAAAAAAAAAGAGAGATAAAGACAGATGGGACATTAAACATGTTAACAGCAATTAAAATACGTTATTGCATGGAGCCGTTTCCAGCAACACATCAAATGATCTATTATCAAATTGGATTCTGTAGAATGGGGAACTCTAGTTTTGAGTTTTACAAAGTGTCATTGTGAATGTTATTATTTATGTCCTGTGATAGACAGTAATCAGACTACTTCAGAGTAACGCAGCATGGTAAGATATAATAAATAAATAAAGACATTTCAGAATCAGAGTCACTCTTTATTTTGCCCAGTGTGTCAAAAACACACGAGGAATTTGTCTTCAGTAGTTCAAGAGTTGATCCAGATGCAGGTACTGTAATACTATTTGTGCCATAACCCCTCCGATGATCACATTTTAATTCACTTAATACCTACAGACAGGCAAAGATTTAAATGGATGAAGCCGCAGGTGAAAGCGGTGAAAAAGTGGCACAATGAAGCAAAAATAGAACTTAAGACTGGGGTGTTTTTGAAAATTCAGCTGGCAGCCTGGATGAATACACGGAGACTGTTACATCTTATATCCGTTTCTGTGAAGAGGTGTGTGTACCAACAAAGTCATTTCGCACATTCAATAACAACAAGCCGTGGTTCTCTGCAAAGTTTAAGCAACTTCGCCAGGCTGAAGATGTTGCATATCTTAGTGGAGACGGGGCCCTGTACTATTGCACTCCAGTTAATGCTTATTTGGGGGATCTGGGACGAAACCGGAGTGCCCGGAGAAAACATGCAAACTCCACCCAGGCGGGGCTGGGATTTGAACCCCAGTCTTCAGAACTGTGAGGTCAATGCTCCAACAAGTTGCTCCACCGTGCTGCCCATTGTGACCATTAAATAGCGCAAATGTTGCAACAACATCTGCAACTTACTGCAAGGTGTTTTTCTGAAGTTACAGAACTCGTGACCATGACGTCACAGTTTGCAGGGCGCCATATTGCCGGTCAAACCTAGCTGCTCTGCACTGCGTGAGCCGTTGAACCACAGCAGATTTTTCAAATTGCCCGAGACCTGTTGTCCTGTTGGTTGTCACAACAGACGAGACAGATATTCAAAGAGATCATTCTATGGAATAACAGCTGAAAAGACCAGAAAATATCAATGGATTTCGGCAATTAAACAAGATGGACAGTGCCCACCCAAAATACATACACGCCTGTGTAGCGATCGCTTCATTTCAGGTAGGAATGATTCTTCTCAATCTTAAATTACCAAGAAGTATTTATAATGCCATACTGGCTCATTTGAGAACAATGTGTATTTAAAAAAAGAAAATAAACCATCTGTAGCAGCAGAGATGTTTACAGAGGTTAACGTGTGCTCACAATTGCTTCCGTGTACATTCTCTGGAGATGACTGTCCTCTTTTTTTTTTTTTCAATCATAGTTAATGAATGAAAGTTTGTGTAAAACCAAAAGGTCATTTATTTAAATATTGATACTCGTATTGAATACCCTCGGAAAAGATCGATGGATTTCGGCAAAGGTTAACGTGTGGCCGAATACGCTTCCGCGTTCATGAGCCGTCTCCCCGTCACTATGTGGGATTATTACTGTATTCCTGATTGAGAACAGATCCAGCAACTAAGTATTTGTACGTGTCCAGACTTGTATATTCTTTCAAACTTTTCTGTGTAAATTTTGATTTATTCACCAGATCCATGTGTAGATCCAGTTGTCCAAGACAAGGAGAAGCGGGTTAACAGTCCAATTTCTAATCGGTGAAAACGTCAACTTCAGCATTAAATTTGGGTCCTCTATGCCAAGTGTCTCTAATTTTTCCACATACCTTCGTTTATTATCACCTTCTAAATGTCTAACGGTATCAGACAAAACTCTGGGTGTCGTGCTATAAGACATTTTTGTTTTGTCAACGGACTTACCATTGAACAGTGCTTTGTTTGACGGGCAATATGCCAATGTAAACAAAGGTCACGTGATTTTATGACGTAGGTGCACGAGCTCTATAAATAGGCTGAAATATCCAAGTTTAGGTCATGACAGAACTATGCTACATGTTAAAATCCATGTTCAGGTAATGACAGAGCTATGCTACATGTAAAAGCTATTTTTGTAGTCTATAACGTAAACATGAGTCATGCGCAGCAGTCGCGACAAGTTTTGATTGGCCCGCGAAACCCAATAGTAGAATTTGTTTGCTGACATTACTTTCTTGTCTTGATTGGTGAACCAAAGTCAGTGTGGCAATCACAATGGATTAAAGCAACAGCACAGAGAAATAAAAAATAAGTGTAAAAAGAGATTGCGCACACATGCAAATATTGATAAATGAAAGTAGCGAGCGATACGTAGATTACTGTAACTAAGTAAAACTGCCTTTTCTTAAATACTTGAGTAAAGTTGAAAACCATGCTTCCTTAAAACTGCTCAAGTTCAATTGATTCCAAAATGTTACTTGAGTAAATGTAACAGTAAATGTACCGCATTCCTACAAAACCTCTGGTTATTTTGCTGATCTAATGAAATGTAATGTGCGATTGGGTGACTAAAGACAAGCATGTGTTCTTAATAAAACGGAAATTTATTGTCTGAAAACAAACTGTCTGAACAGCACATTACAAGGGCATCGTTAAGATTTTTATTCAAGGCTCAGTGATCACTTCCGTACAGTACACTTGGTATGTACAGGGTATCTCCTTCAAATTAAACACACACACACAAAAAAAAAAAAAAAAGAGTTCAGTTTAAAAAAAAAAAAAAAAAAAAAAACAGTCCATCTTCTAGCAAGATAACTCATTATACAATCACCAATTATTTTGGTTTGGTTCTAAGCCACATAGACCGCATCAGAATCACCTGACGACAGCAGGTGACACAGAGGAGGCACAACAGACAAGACAGAACACGAACATCCCAATTCGTCGATTCTCTCTCATGACTGAATGAGTTCCAGCTTAAGGTTGAGAAATGTTGCGGTTTGGATTTTGGAGATTGTTGCATGTGTTGGAACGCTACAATGAAAATCTGAATGCTGAATTTGCGAAAAAAAAAAAAAAATTAAAATCTGTTATGTAACAAAAATGGCTCCTTTTCTTAACCCCTGCTGGACTTGTTCCCTTTCACTTGAGTCACAAAAACGTATACGCACGCACGCACACACACGTTGACAGAGAAAACCGAGTGCTAGATTAAAAACATGACTTTATGAAAGTGGTTTGATTATACGGTCATGCAAAAGAGTCGAAAAATAAAGGGGGAAAGTGTGCGTTAAAAATCATAATAAAGGGGTGAGAACAGGGAAAAAAAAAAAAAAGACTTACACAGCTTTGCGTCTTTGGTTATGAAGTAGGTCCAACAAATTCACAGCTTTTCATCCCCCAACCAAGACCGTAATCTTTTTGTTTGTTTTTTTTACCCATTTAAACAAAGAACATCGAAAGAATTAAGTTTGCTTTACCAAAACCTCCCAGCACATATGCCTTGTCTTGTCAGGTTCTCTGCTGTACTGTACATACCTTGTTCAATCTTAATACTTTACAAAATATACATTCAACCTGGATTTCACAACTCGTAAATTCTGCTTTAGTGTTTTCTTCCAATTGTCTACTCTACTTACTGACGCTTGTTCGTGAAAGAATACCAAAAAAACCTGACGGACTCTAAAAAGACTAGTCGTTGTGTCTTTTGTGACATTGTTTGTGACGTTATGAAAATAGCAGCCCTGTAATAAATAAATCCAAATACTAAAAGTGAATTAATGATGTTGAAAATAGTACATGTCAAAGGACGGTGGTTCTGAGAAAACAACAACAAAAACTAATGAGCTTTTTGTTGCAGCATATCATGAAGGAGGCACTGGACTTGCTCCGCCGGACTCCTACGCTGATGACTCCTCCCTTCGTCACTTCCGACCTCTGTGAGCGATGTGGCATGTGGAAGCTTAGAGGCCGTGCTGGACATTGCGAGAGCTCCATTTGCCGCTGGGGCTTTCCGACATGTAACGTGCTGCCCGTTTCAACCACTTGTTGCCCATGTGCGGTGTTATGGCATGCTCCTTCTGCCTTGCCCTGCCATCTACTTCAGCCAGTAGGCACAATAAGACTTTTTAAGGGGTGATGACAGCTCTCTTATAAGATGATGTCACTATTTTCCTTAAATGGAGCATGTTAAACGCAGCGCTGCAGGGACGGTCTACTTTTGTCTCTGATCAAGAGAGGTGTGGAATTGAGCGTGTGGATCAGTCAATGCGCTTGGGTGCCTGGGAGGGGGGTCACGCCGAGGTGATGTTGGGCTGGTGGGGGACGCTCTGACTGACCTCATGTTGTGTTAAGGGGGCGCTGTTTGTAACAGCTGAGTGTTGTTGTTGCTGTTGCAGAGGTGACGTGCTGCCGTGGTTGGAAAGGTGGTTGAGCTGATCTGAGTTGGCCAACGACTTGAGCACGGCGTTTTCGCGCTCCAGCATGGAGTTCCGCTCATACAGCTCCTTGATCTGCTCCTTCAGCACTTCCACCTCCTCGCGCACAGCGTACATGAGGTGACTTTTCACCAAATCCTGAACAAAAAGAGATAATTATCGTTATTATTCATATCACCTAAGCAGGGTACATACACAGCAGTACGAAATTTTGCTTGGTGTTCCGTGCCAAAATGTGAGTTACAATTGAGCATCAGATACATTGCTGCACAAGTGAGGAGGGGGGGGGGAGCAAAACAATTAATCAATAATCAAGGTTTAGGCAATACTATTTCTGCCGTGGTCAAGACCAATTGATTCCTGGGAGGGGATCACCTATCCTGGCGACACTTTGTTAAGACATCCTTATGAAAACAGGACAGTCCCTGTTTTTACCAAAGTTAATTTAGAGAAGCTGCGTACACACAAAGTATAAAACCATGCCAAAAGTGAGCATTTCTTTCTGTTTCAGTGCAAGTCAGCCAAGGGAGGATTATCGGATTGCTTTAAGAATACCGTGAAGGTTTAAGTGTTGTGGGTTTTCTTAAGAATGATTTTTTCCTGCTGGATTTACTGGGAAAACAGCCAGGGCAGAAAGTTGTAAATTTAAAACCTGTTCAATACTTTCAATAAGATATTATTTTGGGCATGTTTGTGACATAACACATAGCCAATTAAGAAGAGACCTGAAGCTCGTGATTCTGGATGTTATAGAGAAACGACTGGTTGTGTTGAGTTTGGATAACTGGTCTCTCGAGTTATATGGCACAATAATAATGAAAACAATAATTTCCAACTGTGACGTAACAACCAAATAAGAGAGCCTAGCTTCATCTATTTCTTCTATGACTAATTTATTCTTCTTAGTATTTTCCCTGTGGTACAATGCTGCATCCCAGGTCAAATTTGATACTAAGACAGACATCTGTTTTAGGGCAAGAGACTCACGATTGTCGGTGTCAATATCATTATAGTCTACATAATATTAGAGTTGCATGCAAGCACCTTGTAATTTGTTCCTCTCATTTAAAAACAAATGCTAAAATTCAGAACAAGTGTACCCAACTTGCAAGGTTGTGTGTGTGTGAGGGGCTAACTCACCATGGCCTGCTCGATCTTGTTGTCAATGGCAACGACGCTGGCACCGGAAGCACTGTGGAAAGAAAAAAAACATGAAAACCAAACAACTTATTACATGCTTTGCATCGGTATATCACTTCCTTCAACCAGCGCTCAGCCAGATTTTCGTGACACAAAGTGTGACACAGAGTGACACAAAATGAATTGATTGAGGGTTTTGCTAGGAGTCAAAAAAGCAAGCTAAATAATGACATGGAAATAGTTGTGTCATGTAAAACCCCAATGCCCGGTCCGTGGACAAGTACCGGTTTGTGAGGCATTTGTTACTGGACCGCATAGAAATGATGACTAATTTACATAATTTCCAGTCTGTTGGGTTCTGGACGTAAAGTGTGCTTTATTTTGAAAATTGAGCAAATTTTCTCTGCTGCAATAGCTTCATGTTGCATTGACACATCAAGACTCCACAGAACACTTTTGTTTCCACTCCCACCCAACTCACTCACGGTGGCAGCTAAGCTCAAAGAACGAGTAGTTTCATAAACTGATTCAGTTAATTACATTTACTGAAAAGATTGGTTCTTTTAACGAAACAAACAGACTGCACTTCTGGGTTACGTGACACGTTACTAAAAGTAAGTCTGCAAACTAGCAAAAATAAGTAAAAAAATGAATCTTTGGAGAGTGTCTTTTCAAAAGGAAAAACGTCACCTGAGGAGCCAGAAGACGACCCTATAGCTTAAAGAAAAACAAAGTTTCCTTTAATAGAAACGATCATGACTACTACTTAAATACACCACACTAAATCTCCTCTGCATAATATTCTCTGATGACAAGCAAGCAAAACCAAGACCAACCATCCTGGACTAAAAGACAAACAACTGAAGGTTTTGAAATAAAGAGAGATCAACTGAATAACTGCTGCTGACATTTCCAACATCCAATCTTAAGCAGGCTTTTCTGTAGGGAGAGTGACAGTGTAATAAACACAAAGACAAAACTAACTACAGCGCATACTGGACATAAGAAGTGTATACACACGCCCACACACGCACATACTTGCCGATACACACACGCCATACCTTGACAGCTGGTTTGTGAAGGGAAAAAAATTCTTACTTTAAACCAGTCCGCAATGAAAACAAGGTTGCCCCCCCCCTTTTTTTTTTAAGATGTACATGTAAAAAAAAAACGTACATGCCTGGCTGGCCAGAAGTAATTAACATTTGTGGAACAATTATATCAAGTTTAGTTCCATCAAAGTTTCAGTCAACTCAAACATGAAGTCACACACAAAACTAATCTATTTATACAAGATCATGTAACTAGAGTTGCCCTTCTCATGGGCTCACCACCTGTGGGTTGGGCCATACGGGTCGAGTGTAATGTGAGCCTTTGTCATCGATTCTGTTTATAACTTTTGAACAAAATCTTGAGGCGCAGCCAAGGCATAGAGGAGGTCCAGTTTGGTGACCTCAGTATGGAATCTATGCTTTTTGCAGATGATGTGGTTCTGTTGGCTTTATCAAACCATGATCTCCAATACACACTGTAATGACTCGCAGCCGAGTGTGAAGCGGCTGGGATGAGAATCGCCACCTCCAAATCTGAGACCAAGGTCCTCAGTCGGAAAAGGGTGGGTTGCTCTCTCCGGGTCGGGGATGAGATCCTGCTGCAAGTGGAGGAGTTCAAGTATCTTGGGGTCTTGTTCACGAGTGACGGAAGAATGGAGTGATGCAGACTTTGTACCTGTCCATTGTGGTGAAAAGGGAGCTAAGTCATAAGGCGAAGCTCAATTTACCAGTTGAGTCACGTTCCTACACTCACCTATAGTCACGAGCTGTGGGTCGTGACTGAAAGAACAAGTAGTCAACAGCCAATGGCAAGGAATAAAAACCCAAAAGTATTGCCACATATTAAAGGATGAATAAAATGAAAAATTTCAGAGCCCAGGTTAACTAATTTAATTATCACAGATATTTGAGTCCATTCAACCATTTAATTGCTGTTGCACTTGTTCTCAATTAGGGTCGCAAGTGCCTATCTCAGCTGGCTTTGAGTGAGAGGCAGGGTTCACCCTTGGCTGGTTGACAGCCAATTGCAAGGTACTTGGGGAATTTTACATTTCCATATATGGACAATTTTGCCTTTAATGGACCTTTAGAATTTTTTTCTGTGTAAATTTCCCATCAAATTTCCGTTATAAACACGCAGAAGAAATCCATGAGGTTGGAAAAGGACGAAGCCTTTTAAAACCTTAACTCCCAACCATTGTCGTGTGAAAGCTTGTCAAGTGTGCACTGGGGAAAAAAAAATCCAATTTAATTTAATTACTCAGAAATGTATTTACGTCAAAGACTATCTTTATCCATCAATGGAAGTGATGGCAGATGGGATAATTAAAGTTTTACTAGATTCCAAAAGGTACAATTAACCTCTGTATCGACCTGCAGCTGTTCATAAACAGAATCATCTGTCACTTAGTTCAATTCCGCAAGCATATTAGCTTTGTGTTAAATAAACAGGCCCAATTTCGGACTATGCAGATTTACAATACAGTTGAGACAGGCTCATCATTATTTCAAAACACTGTATATACTTTTTTTGACATCTTTATTCTGTGTTCTGACAAGTGATATCTAATGTTAAATATTCTTTTGTCCCACTGGGATACTCGAGCACTGATTGGTGACAATGGTGCTGTGAAATTATTATCGGTTCCTCAGGAAATCCCCACATTTCAATTAATTCAACGAGATGGCTCAAGATCCATAATGAACCACAGTATCCACGTTTTGTGACAGTTTGTTTGCTCACGTGCTGTAAGAGTTAAATGTAAAATATTGTATGTGTCATACTCTCAAAGGTTGGGAATCATTGCAGTATAAGACAAAGTTGCCACTAACTAGTTGTGAGACATGGCACAAGAGTCATTCAAATGACAACTACGGTTGGTTATTTACTAAATTAAAATTTGAGTGCTGGAATGTGAGCATTGCTCAACATCGTCAACAACACGCGGTATGCTGGAGCTCACATCGAGCGCGTTACACGACCATAGCACGTAACACACGTAGACGACCCACACGCGCGTGCACACACGGAGCTTCGGGTTATACCGAGCGCGGCACAAATGATTAAAAAAAGTCATACACATACAATACGATAAAGGAGAAAGACGTCTCAAAAAATATGTTTGTTTTTTTTTTTTTTTTTTTTTTACCTGACGCATCTCGCTCGATAGGACTTCAAGCGTCCGGAATAAGTTGAGGACCCCGGCGAGCACGATAGGCTGTAGTTCATTGTGCAGCGCATTTTAGAAGCTCTTAATGTTTCCAGCTAGCTTTCACCTACTCCCGTTTCCCGCTCAGCAGCTCCTTCGCTGTCTGCATTCAACAGCTGGTAGATTTGGGCTGTCTTAAAAAGGCAGCTCGCTTGGGCACGTCGGACGTCAACACAGGGGCGGAGTTCAGCGCGCAGCACGCCTACCGGACACCGAAACGGATTTCTTTCGGACAGGTTAGCGTTTTACTCAGCAGCTTGACAGACAGTCCACTGTGACTCCCGAGGACAATCGTGAATTTTTAGTCTTTGATCGAACGTCCCCTTTTTTGTCTCCATTCAAAAGGACAACTGTTTTATTGTCATGCCACAAACAACGTTGCTCGGGTCATGACTTACATAATTCGCTATACATTGACATAACACTGGGTTGGGTTTATTTCATTTTAAATGTAATTATAGTTGTAGCCAATTTCTAATATGTAATGACACGATGTAACAGAGTATGTAAATGTATGTGGATCTCAAATTATAAATTACTTTAGCAGTTAAACCCACAATTTGTATGAAAAAATATTTTCAGCATTGAAATGATGTAAAAATCTGCATTCTGAAGATGTGTCAATGTGTTTAATGAACCCGTATTAAAATGCATTAATCTTGGTAGGTGTTGTTAAACTCACTGAGGAAATGCAAAACATTAATATATAAAATTCAGCTTTTACTAAAGGAAATCATGTTTAGTTTTAGTTTGACATGTTCAAAGATATATATTAAATACTTTTATTACTGGGGTTAGCACTAGGTATTTAGCATTTGAAAATTGCATTGCATAATGCGCACTGTGACATCACTGAGTTATGTCATGATTATTTGTAACAGCTCTCAGTACTATGCAGTGCACCAATGTAAACTACAACCACATTAACACGCTAAATAAATATTGGAATGGAATTAAGCATATCTACAGCCTTATGTGAAAATGAGGTTATTTTTGTCAAATACACACTATGTGGAAATTGTGTCTTGGAAAATAATGTAAATGTGACAGCTGGTGCACTTTAGGTTAGTAGCAGCAGTAGTAGTGTTCGTAAATTTTAAGTGTATGCTAATAATTGTAGCAGATGAGCTCCTCTCACACTGCCTGTAAAAGCTTCCATTTTTCCGTGCCACTGTTGTATATAAACAGCACCAATAGAGAATGGGTGTAACATTGTCAACAAGGAAATTTGAACACTTACTGCATGCATGTCCTCAGTTTTAGAACATTTCCATTTTTAAATGGGAACAAAAATAAACACTTTTAGATCACTCGCACTTGACCAATTTGTTGTCTCCAAAATGCCCGTTCTGTTCTGAGTTTGTACATTTGTATGGTTTGAAAAGAAAAAGCAACCATGAGAAATGAAACATGACAAATAACATCTCATTTTTCATTTCACCTGAGGATTTTTTGTAAGACCATGTATGGAAACAGCAGGTTAAATATGTCACAATACACAGAGGTTGTGTGATTTGAGAGTCTGATAAGCGAAACACATTCCAGCCTTTTTTCTCCCCCAAACACGTGGGATGAAGAATGAAAACAACTTTGCTAGAAAATGTGTTTTGTAACACAAGCGAGTGACACACCAGTTTGATTTAAATTACTTCAGTGATTGAGGTGACAACATGGTGGGCGACTGGTTAGCAAATTTGTGTCATAGTTGAGTAGCTTTTTTTCCCTTATGCATCAGTGGATCATTTTACAGTGACATGCCGGACGACTGGTAAGCACATCTACCTAACAGTTCTGAGGACCTCGGTTCAAATCTAGCCTTGGCTGTGTGTGGAGTTTTTTATGTTCTCCCGTGCTTTTGTGGGTTTTCTCCTGCTACTCCAGTTTCCGCTCACATCTCAAAAACATGCATGGTAGGTTGACTGAAGACTGTAAATTACCCATAAGTGTGAATGTGAGTGGGACTTGTTGTTTGTGTGCACTTTGTGATTGGATGGTGACCAGTTCAGGGTGTACCCTGCCTCTCACCCAGAGTCAGCAGGGATAGGTGCCAGCACCCCCGAGACTATAGTGAGGACAAATGATAAGGAAAGTAGAGAGATGGATTGTGATTGAAATGCTTCTTGGCTAAAGGCAGACAAAATTCCCTCGTCTAATTTGTTACCATTCCGTTTCCAACAAAAACAAAGTACCCAGTACATTCTATTCAAGAGGGAAGACATGTGGTGGTTTATATAAGGACCCCTTGCTGCGCTGACCTCCACACGGGCCTGCCCTGTCGACTGCAGCGGCATCCACGCACGCATCCTCCAACGGGGACCTTCAGTACATTCCATGCGTGGACACCTCCGGCCTCAAGGCCAGTGCCTCTAGAGCCAGACATCTGTGTCAGAGCCAGCGTGATGCTGTGACACGACACGGTAAGATCCTGCACAAAGTACTTAAAGGCATCCATGGCAATTTGTCTCTACAAGCTTTTTGGTTTTGTACCAACTTTTCTGGGGATCATCTCTTTGGGACACGTGACCTGCAGGCACACAAGGTGACCACTGTAAATAGACTTCACACAAGTATGGCATGAGACAAGGACATGCCACTACATCACGACTCACCATGGCGACGCATTAATCAACAATCTATGGCACAGATGGACCAACACGCGTTCCAGTCCCAAAGCATACAAATACTCCCAGTGGGGGGAGGCAGCTGCATAAATGAGACCTCAGTCTTTGAGAGATAACGGCCCCTCCAACAGTGACCTGATTTCAAAACAATAGTGGGAGGGTGGGGACTACATCAACAGAGGAGCACGCTCGCTGATGACTCACTGTTGCTCTTTTTCCATTATCTTCAAGGTGCAGTTTCGCCTCATCACCATATGATGTCAGCAAAGTTTCCAATTATATGACTATGACTCAAAGTACGTCTTCCAATATTTATCAAAATTATTCCCATGTGCTTAAGACCAGACACATCTTCGGTTTGTTCATGAAAACTCAAACATTAACAGCTAATTACACTAATTTCCATTTTGTGATGATTAGGCCAAAGAAAATGTTGTGGTTTCGATTTCCTACATTTTAGGACTAGGTCGGTAGTTTTTTTTTTTTTTTTTTTTTTTTAAACCAAATATTTTTACTCTGTCTGGTGCCGTCAGTTTCTTGTTAATTCGGGCTCTCTCGTGCATAACAAGACCAAAATTAGTGAAGGCTTGGTCCAAAAAACATGAAACAATGTCAGAAATCGGACATGGTAAAACCTGAAAATGTAACTTGACTTGATGTGTCAGTGACCTATGACATGGGACGAGGCACTTACGCTAGCTGACGCTTGTGAACACATATACATATACTCCACACAACGATCTAGCGACAAGTGGGATGAAAAACAAGGCTTAAATACACAACATAATCAGCGTGCACAAGGAAGTGGCACAAGGCCACGCCGCCTCCCACCATGACTGCTGTCAAATACCAGACTTTATTCCGTGCTTCCACATTCTTGGGGGGCGCAGCAAGTGCACGTGTGGCCGTGGGGAACCACGCCCTTGACATTTTTATTATGTGGTTTAAAAATGTTAGCGTCGGCGGAAATTTTTAGGGTCAGTCGGGAAATCAGAACCACAAGCTTTTTTTTTGTAATGCCTTATGGTGGATGATGGGTTACTACATCTGCCTCACAGTTCTGAAAACCCGGGTTCAAATCAGACATAGCCTGTGTAGAGTTTGCATGTTCTCCCCATGTCTATTTGGGTTTTCTCGTAGGATTTAGTTTTCCTCCTACATCTCAAAAACATGCATTGCTAGGTCAATTGATGGCTCTTAATTGTCCTTAGGTGTGAATGTGAGTGCAATGGGTTGGTTGTTTACATGTACCTGGGAATTGGCTGGCGAACAATTCAGGGTGTACCCCGCCTCTCACCCAAAGACAGCTGGGATAGGCTCCAGCAAACCCGACACCCTCATGAGGATAAGTGGTAAGGAAAACTGGTGTTGATTATGTTTTAACAAAATGTAAATGAAAATGTAATTAATGAATGACAAAAGATTATATAAATCAAAAAAGCCAGGTTGAGTCTGACTTGGGCTTCTTGATGATGAACTTATCAGGTAACAACGAGACAGTTTCTCAATGGGGGGCCTCAGAGCCCCTCATATTTGCCTATTTTGCTACATAAATACAACGGAGGCAGAGGTGCTGCAAATACAACAGAATCAGGGTGAGCAAACCAGCCTTTCAAATTAGGAAAGAGGTTTGAATGAGCGGAATCCTATAGAGTTTAAGAACCGCTTTGCACCACAGGCTGTGGGCATATATTTTATGAAACAGAGAACCCCTAAAAGCACTTTGCAATCACTGTGTACCCAATGTCCACTGAAAGTTGTTAAAATGTGAACAGGGGAAGGGAATTTAGAGAAAAAAATTAGACCGTGGTAGGATCACCAACATGGCACCTGGGACCACCAGGTAACCCCCAACAGTCATATGCGTAGTTTCTGGGCCACTTTTAAAATTAGCCTACCAGTGAAGGGAACTTGTGATTTTTCTAGGAATGTTGTGATCAAATCTAAAACATTGCAGAGACTTGTAAAAATTGGACTATGACTATTAAAACAGCTGTTTTTGTGCCCATTGCTCTCTCATCCCATCATCATTTTGATTGATTCAAGTTAAAGTGTGACATATTATTTGTTTTTAACTAAGTTAAATTGTTGATAAATGTTGTGAGAAAACATTAAAATGGTCTCTTCACATAGACATCAGAGCCAAGAAGTCGCTTTCTATGTCAAAAAGGTCGCTTTTTGCACCTAACCCCAAAATGAATCAGAATCAATGATTATTTGGAATTGGAATTGAAACAAGATCTCTGGACCGGAATCGTTCATACTCCAACAATGGTCAACCTTAATTGGCGTAGATAGCAACTAAAATCAGAAAAAAAGTTTCATTTGTTCTTTAGAATCAGCAAAGTGTCTTAAATTGAAATTGTATTTACCGCAATTTCTCAATTATAATGTGCACCTATGTATAATACGCATCCCCAAAAGCTGACCTAAAAATTCTGGAAAACCTTTCTACTGATGTGTAATGCATTTTTAAAATCTGTGATTTTGCTTCTACCTATATCAGAATCAGCTTTATTGGCCAAGCCTACATGATCAAAACAAAGTATTTGTATTTTGAGTTTTTTCAAAAAAAGTCTAAGGCTGAGGACTTTATTTGAACACAATCCTATGTTAATTTACTTGCTCTTTTAAATTCACAGCACTATTTTTATTTAGTAAATTAGTAAACACACAGTTGTGGTCATATGTTTAATTATGCAGCCAGAATTTGTGAGATTGGTACAATTCTTTAAGGAAAAATGATGGACCTGGCAAAACATTTAATTGTATATTAATGGGATTAAAATTAAACATTTCAGAAATGCATTATCATTAACCAAAACATAATCACAAGGAAATTAAAAAAGATATTTCGCAAATTCTTCCAAGGTATGTAAACTTATGAGCACAACTGTACATATAAGCAGTCATACATACCACTGTCATATTGGAAAGAAAGTGTAGGATATCCTTTTTATAACTACTGGCTGGCGGTGGAATTTTGGAATGAAAGTGTACAGATTTGTCATAACCACGAGATGGCAACATTTATAAAATGTGAAAAGTTTGCCTCTATACCCATGTTTAACGCATACTAGGTAACAATATTTTGGGGGAAAAATGCACTTTATACACAACAAAATAAGGTTTGTTTTCCAAGAAATTTCTCTCTGCGACATTGAAATTCAACACACTCTCATACCTAAAGTACGGATAATGAGTTTTTTTTTTTACATTGACATGAAGTTTTTTAAATGTATCAAGATGATGGACATTACCTGGAAGTTTTTAAATGATTATAAACATTTGTTCAATAAATAACCTTCACAAGCAGCTGCTGTCCTCAATGTAACGTGAAGTTAACCATGGCAAATGCAGGATGCTGCGACTAAGTTAATATGTTTCTATGAACAAAAGGATTGTTGAATGTGTTGTCTACCAAAAGGGGAGGCCCAAGTATAGACAACAGACTAAACAAAAACTTACATGACAGATACTTTGTCTGAGGTTGGAAGTTTTATTTTTATAGGACAAAATCAAGTCGTTAATAGGTGTGCCTACAGCTCCCAAGGCTTCCGCTCGAAAACATACAGAAGGAACAGTCCCACTAACTGCCTTGCTTGTTACATAATCCTCAGACTTGTGCATAAACAAGGCCTTGGTGCTACATACTGTAAGTCTCAAAGCCTACCAATGACCCTCCCAAAGGACACAAGTACCGGATGATGAAGGGCATAAGAAAAACAGTAATCAAAACCCTTAAGCAGTTGAGCTTATTAAAAAAAAACAAATTAAAATACATTTTTGAGAATAAGGATGAGCTTTTGGTATAATGTTGAATGGGTTATAAAAGGTCCCGTTATTTTATACCCCTTCCATAGTGATAGGAGTGTTGTCAACTTGGGAGAAACGGAAAAATTAGCAGTTAGCACTCCACCACTTGGGCTCCTGAAAATGTCAGATGATGGCTGACCATCAAGCTCTATTTGCAAACATAGCAGGGGCCAGTGTTTATAGTTGTTTATTCTAAAGTCCTCAATGTCAAAATGGTGTTTGAGTAAAACCAACTCTTTATATGTACCCCTGGACCACTTTACCATTCTGTTCCATACATAATTTGAGGGATTTAGAGTTGCCCCATTTTCTTCTTCTTGTGCAATTTAAGCCCTACTGCATTTGGTGATACTGGACTTGATGCCAATTTTATCTTCCTGATTGGAATCTGACAATAATGAGCATTTTATTCTGATCGGCTTTAATGTCATAATTTGCTGATCGTCACTGATTGGCTCCGCAAAAGACATTTACTCCAAACTGCCATCCTGCACGATGTATCTGAATCCAAAAGTTATTTTATTTTAGTATCATAGTATTATTATTTGTATTTTTTTGCGTGTCTTTTAACGTAGTACAGTAAATAGCTGATGGTCAATAAAGTTATTTAAAAAAAACATTTCCGAAGCATGAGACAGACAACACGTAATGCTGGATCAGACGAGAAGACAGATTTGCTCTTTCACGGTTAAACTGTCAGACTACTGCAATAAAATCTTGTATTCTGATACCAACACGTCCCATTTTCTAATGATCATTGTTATTTTTATTATCTTGTTAACTCAAAATGCGACCAGATACACTCATTACCACCACAACAACAATGGATCGCGTCATGTGTATTATAAAAACTAAATGTTGGGAACCGTGGTCACCGGTGCTTGGGAGGAAGACTTTAATTCAAGCATTCCTAGAGGCATGTTCACATATTTTTAATACCATTTTTAATCCACAATTCACGGCAAAGGAGCAGCAGCATCCCAGGCTCAAGGATGTTATCTTTGGGTAGCATCTCTCAAGAAGATTCATTGTGTCTGTCTATATCATTGGGGACAGCACCCTAACATGTTAAATGAACGTAAGATTGGATATTGCTTGCTTGGACATGTTCAGAGACGAGAGAGTGAGTATATTGGTGGAAGGGTGCTGAAGATGGAGCTGCCAGGCAAAAGAGCAAGAGGAAGACCAAAAAAAAGGTTGATGGATGCTGTAAGGGAGGACATGAGGACAGTGGGTGTTAGAGAACAAGATGCACGAGATAGATGGAAAAAGATGACATGCTGTGGCGACCCCTAATGGGAAAAGCTGAAAGGAAATGAAGAAAATTTGGTATTGGTTGTAAGTCACAAACAGAAATTGGTTTCTGAACAAATGTTTGATTCCTAAAATCCAAGAGTTTAGGGAAATCTTTGCTAATTCCAAGATGCGCAGAGAGTTTGTCAAAGGCTGAATAGAATCATCTATGCCTGTAATAGGTCCTTCCTGAGCATTAAGTCTGAACCAATAGGACACTATAAGGAGGCATGTGTGCTGTAAATGCTCATGGTATAAATACAGGTCAAATATCATCCAAGTTTCCAAAGATAAAGATGACGAGATGCAAATGTTGCCTCCAAACAGGAGGAACTTTGAGACCTGTGGTCAGTTACGCAAGTAGACCAATTTGTGGTGATGGTTAAGATATCTGCCCATCAAGTCCTCCCTTCAACTTGAAAGTCCTGCTTGTCTTTGCTTGTCTAAAATCACAGTTTGGCACAATATACAAAGGCGTGTACTTCAACCTCAGTAAACCGTTGAAAATTGTACTCAAGGTCTTTGAAGAGCGTTTCAATTGAATTTGGTTGGGTACTCCAAGTATGCCCCACAGCCTGTTAGTAAATGTGCTTCTGATTTTTACACAGGAATGTGATTCCAATTCAGTCCTTGCCAATGAAAGTATTTTGGAACAAAAGAAAGCTTTTATCGGGTGTTACATAAACCTGATACTCTGAAATATTTGTTATTTACATTCAATGTTAGCTCAGTATATCATCAGTGTAACTGCTGATTTACAGGAAAATTATATTAAAATGTTTAACCTTAACTCCTAAATTTAAATTGACATTTTCTGATTGTCAATTATATAAATCTTTTTTACTGTTATTTATAACCATTTCCAAAGAAAAACTTCAAGCACTTTAAGTCCTTAACTTCTTTCCAGCATCATTCGCCTGTTCTAGGCATGGATTATTTTATACTGAACTGATCGAGTCATGTTTCTCCAAAGCAGACAAACACGTCAAACTCTTGTCAACACTCCCAATTCCAAAGGGGACGTATGGCACAATGTGTTTCATGTTTCCCACAGGTGTCTCTCCATTCATGTCCTTTATAAATATGTGCGTCTTCTATTTCTGATGGGAGCCATGTCTGTGCAGGAACTCAATCACAGGAATAGCACATGGGCTAACTATGTAAATCCAAACGAGCGGCAGCATTACAAAATACAACTGGTCGAAGTACTTTTTCACCTTAACAACACACCAACAAATATTTTCCATCTTTCATTCATAACAGAACATGAATGCGTACTTAATTCCAAAGGCCTACAGCAAAACACCTTAATTGGTCCATAAAGCCTCATATGAGGTATCCGTATGACACAACAGAACCAAAGCATAGGAACAAGGGGTTCAAGAATGCAACATCGTATAATCAGCTTTTCATCTGAGAAAATAAAATGATGCACGTCAAGAGAAATTACATGATCTATCACAGCCATGGTAATGTTATTTTGATATCTTCTCTTTGCCATGCTAAAACCTCCTGGTACATTGTAGGAAAGAGAAAATCAAACCACCAGTGACTCGTGACTGACAAAACGTTATCACTGAGGCCTGACAAGCAGCCAGCAGCACTGACGTTTACAAGAGTGCTGTGGTATCTATCGCCATGCACTATAAGAATTCAGCGACTGAAATACCCACCATGACAAGTCATTTGATTTGGCAACCAGGTCTTCAACAGACCTGATTCTATTAAAGGAGTAAACTGTTGGTGAGTCCCAAAAATTATGAATCCAAATTCTAAAAATAATTGTGCTATCATTTATTGATTTAAAAAAAAAAAAAAAAAACGAACAAAAATGCCACAACTACAGAATGGTGTGTAAAACACCTTAATGAGAATTTGGTAATCATATAAGTAAATGTAATAGGTATATCATACTGACATTCCTTAAAAAAACGGAATTACAACACAGGAGCGAATAGTGAAACTTGCAAATGTTGACCGTAAATTCCCGGTTTAGAATTATCATCTGTCAACCAATAAAATGACATACGATTTGTGACATTATATCTAGATCTGTTCTCACGTTGTCAAATAAAATGATCTACTTGTTAGTAAATTACACCTTTGGGTGACATAAATGTCAAAGTAATACAATAGTACTGGTGAACTAATTTTAGTAGATTGCCTAAGTGCATTGAATGAGTACTGAGCCACCCACTCCAGGCAACACAAACATGTAAACACACCCAAGCTCATAGCCATTGCTGACAGTCTTTGAATCTCACAATCTGCTAGGTAAAAAACCCTGGTAGAAGGCAGGAAATGGGTTTCTGTATTTTTTTTAGTCGGGGGAATAAGGAGACATATGAATGAAGGAATCGAGATATTCTTTGAGCATGAAGGTTAAAAAAAAGACTCAATGAGTGAGGACGGAAGAAGATGCTCAAGCATCCCAGGAGGTCAGAAGAAATGGTGAGGCAGCACAAATGGCTTTCAAAAATGCCATAATATAATGCCAAATCTATCGTGGGAACATTTCCCATTTTTAAAAGAGAAGAGTTAGTCCCTCACATTTTTTTGTTCTCAAAATACGAAGACGGCGGTAATTCAAATGAGATATTTCTGCATTTGTCAGTTAGCAATTCACTACACGACCACCATCTGTTCACAGTTTAAAAGATGTGTTTTCACAGAAACTGAAATAATCATCAGACAGATTTGGTGGAGAATAATTAATATGAACCGCATGAGGGTTTTTTTTCTAAAAGTCCTTCTTTAACTTTGAATCCCCCAAATGTCTTTTGCAGAGCCAATCAATCAGCAAATTATGACAATAAAGCCGATCAACCAATTAGGCATAAAATGCTCATTATCAGCCTTCTCCCCATATCAACGATCAACTCAGTGTATAGTATAATTGTAATGAAATCACTTCACACACACCGAAACTTTAAAGAATGGTTCAACATAACGCCGGCTTGTTCGCATACAACCGTTAGTGCTAGCACTAGCTTACTAGGCTACATAAGATTTTGTTGGCTGCGTGTGATCTGTATCGTATTAAAAGTATGTGTATATACCTCAAACAATCCTTGAATGAACATCCCAAGTAACGGTAACCACAACGACCACGTTTTTCCTCACATTCTTTTTCCCCTTTTGACCTACACATGCACGATTAATTGTTGTCATCATGGCCACAGTGCAATCGTGTATCTGATTGCGTTTGATTTGACGAATCCGGGTGATCGTAAATTGACATCAAAAGACCCGCAACAAGGCTCAGATCGGTGTAAAGTCCAAAGGTTACAGATCAGATTTTTTTTTTCTTTTTTGCCTAGCAGCTACCATTGTGGACATCGATTAACAATTTCATATACTGGTAATTGCTCTTCTTGTGCAATAAAAACCATGATGTCAATGGTTCATTTATTGGCAACATGAGCTAGATAACTGGTCCTCTACTTTGAGCATGCTATGTTCCTTACTGGAGTACTTTGTGAACTTTTACGAACATGTTTCATGTTAAGGACTTAAGGGGAAGAGAAATAGTGCACTGGTCCATCACCAAACTTTGCTATTTAGTGTTGCTCATCTAATGTCAACGCATGAAAGGTACAAATTTAAAACCCATTTTATGATATAACAAACATTCTTTTTCCTAAAACGCAAATTCAGACTTTAAATAGGTGTTTGTGAACATAATCATTATGGCATGCACGTAAAGCTAAAAGGTTTTGCAAAGTGCAAATTTTTGTTTAAAAAAATGCTGGAAAAGCAGTAATAAGAGAAAAACACAGGTCCTGATTTACTGAGATCACAAATAGCTGTTCATAAATTGTGCATTCACTCTGACAGACAACCTGTTGTTGGGGGGCGTCTACTGATCTATTTGCATTCCTTCAGGCAAACTACATAGTTACGAATGTTTGAATAACTCTGGATTAATGCAACCAAGTAACCATTTGTCAGAAATATAACTGTACATCTACATGTTCCAGCAAGCTTCAGGTTCATGCTAGACACCTTAATGTTAGCACATTAAATGTAAAAATGTCAATGGGGCCATCGTTCACACAGACCAAGGGTGGTCCACAATTCATAAAGTATACAGTTAACCACACTGAGGAATAATTCAAGACAGCCAGAAATACCTTGAAGAAAAGAGAAACCCTGCATAATTATTATTCTGTTTCTGAACTGCAGGGTCCTTTCCAATTCACTTTTCATATCGGAGCTCATCAAACCATTATCGGTGCCCAAACAATCGTACAGTGACAAGCCCCACAATCTTGCCTTCACACCCGGTTTTGTCAATGCTCTTAAGGTTTAAGACCTTACTTACCATGTATTTCATTGCAACAGATATGAGCTCAGCCCTCTTTACAAGTGAAATTCCTGGTTTCATAGGTAGGCTGAGGGAAGTTTGAAACCGCAATGACTTCAGGCAGCAAAGAGGGGTGTCAATACATCCATCCGTCTATCTATTTTCTTAGCCGCATATCCTCACAAGGTTCACGGGAGGCTGGAGCCTATCCCAGCTGTCAACAGGCAGGAGGCAGGGTACACCCCAAACTGGTTGCCAGCCAATCGCAGGGCACATAGATACAAACAGCCACACTCACAATCACACCTAGGAGCAATTTAGAGTGTCCAATTAATGTTGCATGTTTTTGGGATGATGGAGGAAACAAGAGTGCTTGGAGAAAATCCACACAGGCATGGGGAGAACATGCAAACTCCACACAGGCGGGGCCGGGGATCGAACCTGTTAATATAGTCCCCGCTATAAGTATTGAAGTTACAAGGTCAATTCCTTTGTTATTTCCTTTGATTTTGCCTGTAGTCATTAAAACCTGAGACTGCTGCTTTTTTGGGGACCGGTATTATGGTGGAGCGTTTAAAGCAGGTTGGTCCTTCACACAGTTGTAGAGAGTTGTTGAAGATCTTTGTGAAAACAGAAGCTAGTTGGTCTACGCAGACTTTGAGGCAGGATGGAGACACAAGGTCTGGGCCCAGCACTTTGTTGATCTTTTGTTGTTTGAAGATCTGTCTAACGTCGCTTTCATGGATGTTA
The DNA here is from genome assembly GCF_019802595.1 of Syngnathoides biaculeatus. Classification (NCBI taxonomy): domain Eukaryota; kingdom Metazoa; phylum Chordata; class Actinopteri; order Syngnathiformes; family Syngnathidae; genus Syngnathoides; species Syngnathoides biaculeatus. The sequence goes on from NC_084646.1 coordinate 19,848,409, forward strand.
AACAGTGTAGTGGAACATGATCCTGCTTGTGGTGCGGATTGGTGGGTGTGTGGTGTCTCATTGTCTATATGTACATTATATTGAATACTAATAAAATACAATATATATAAATAAAATAAAAAGACTGAATGTATACTGAAGACATTTGGGTGTCAGATTAAAAGATGAATATTAGACGAAAGTTATTCTGGCATTTATTTCTAGTTAAGATTAAGTTAAGATCTAGATGTGTTAAACAACTCAGGACCATAGCACCATTTGTTTGCAGCCACCCACTTTTCAAATGAGTACAATTATTGGAACAGACGAATTTACTTTAAGTGTATAACATTTCATATCTGGCATACAGTCCCCTCCAAAAGTACTGTATAAAGTCATCAAAGACGTCAAAGTCATTTAATTCCTTTGTTTTTGCTGTACACTGTATACTAAGAGACATTTGGGTTGCAGATCAAAAGACGACTATGAGGTAAATTTTCAAAATTCCATCTTTCATTTTATGGTATTTACATGTTGATGTGAAATCTCAGGACAGAACACCTGTTGTTGGAAGCCACCGACTTTTCAATTGAGCAAAATATTGGAACAGACATGATTAAATTAACTTCACGACTTCACCAGATGGTTGCATTCTTCATTTAAAATGGTTTTCTAGGCATTTATGGTAGTCCCCCTCCAGTTTGTTTCTGGGGTTTTCTCCCTTCATTCTCCTCTTTACAAGGTAAAATGCATGGTCTACTAAATTGAGATTCAGTGATTAACTTGGTCAGTCTAAGAACTTCCACTTGGAGTCCTTTTTGGTGTGACCATGTGTTTTGGGTCATTATCTTGTTGCATAATGAAGCTTTTCCTGATTAGTTTGGATACATTTTTCTCTAAATTGACAGACAAAATGGTTTTGAAGCTTTCAGAATTCAGTCTGTTGCTACCATCATGAGTTACATCATCAATAAAGAGTCGTAAGCCAGTTCCAGAAGCAGCCATGCAAGCCCAAGCCATAACATTGCCTCCACCACACTTCACAGATTAGCTTGTGTGTTTTGGGTCATCAGTTCCTTTCTTTCTCCGTGTTTTTACATTTCTGTCACTTTGGTAGGTATTATCTTGATCTCATCAGTCCATGAAACTACATTGGGCTATATTTTGTCAACTCAAATATGATCGAATACACTCATTACCATGGCGACGTCAACAAGTGTGGATCGCTCAGACTGTTATGTTGTAATGTTGGTTTGACCTGACTGATTAGAATACATGACCCGACCAGAGCAGTGATTTTCAATCTTTATGGGGCCAAGGAACATATTTTACAAATGGAAAAATCTCATGACACACCAGAAAAGAAAAATGTCATAAAAAGTAGAAACATTATTGCTGTATGTACTTACTGCCATCTAAAAGAAGACCATTAATCTGTTCTGTCACTATGAGTCACTGGCATAAATAGATCAACAAAGACATTTATATTTACTGAGCAATTAAGTATAGGTCATTTTATATAGATTCACTTCTCAATCTTGTGATCAGATCGGTGAGCGGGTTTTTTTTTTGTTTTGTTTTTTTTTTTTAAACTCACTGATCAGTAATCGGCCCCAAAAATCCTGATCATGTAAAGGTTACTAATAATTATTTTGCTCTCCCCCTTTATAGTTAAAATCGTTCATACAAAAAAAATGTTTTCTCATGGTATTATCCTTACCGCTGATAAAATATCAGGGTAAGATTGTATCAAAAGTTACCCAAATGAAAATAAGAGATTGATTGGGAGCATACCCTGGAGAGGGTGTGACATTCAAATTGGACTAGAAATCATCCAGGGTTCAACACAGCGCTACCTATGTGGCAAGTACAGGGTGGTAACAAGCAGCTGTCAACGGGATTTCTCTTTGGTCTGAGGACTCCCTATGAAATGAGCTGTGCATATTTCACATACTGTAACCACTCAAAACAGGGGTCGAACCAGATCTGGCTCGAGAGCATTTTGGAATAGCCAATAAACACCAGTTGTTTACACACAATTCTCATTCCTAGAACAGCATTGAGCATATTGAAAGACCTGTTCCATTACAAAGAGAGTTAGTTATAATGGGCTCCTAGTTGTTTACTTACTATGGCTGGTCCAGTCTAATTGGACATAAATCCTGATACCTTCCCGACACAATAAGGTGGGTGCTATGATCATAACGTCTTCAACCACCGATCTGTTTTGAGCGTTAGCATACTATAGAAATTACAGTGTTTATATGTACGAGGACCTTGGCAATCCGATCCCCGACTACAGAAACTAGTTCTAGGTACATGGAATGTCACCTATTTGGGAGGGAAGGAGCCACAGTTGGTGGATTAGATCGAGAAGTACCGACTAGATGTAGTCGGACTCGCCTCTACACACCGCTTGGGCTCTGGCACCACTCCTCTTGAGAGGGGTTGAACTCTGTTCCACTCTGGAGTTGCCCAAGGGGAGAGGAGCCGAGCAGGTGTGGGTATACATATTGCCCCTGGCTCGCGGCCTGTGTGTTGGGGTTTGCCCCGGTGGATGAGAGGGTAGTCTCCCACCCCCTGCAGGCAGGGGGACGGGTCCTAACTGTTGTTTGTGCTTATGCACCAAACAGCAGTGCAGAGTACCCACCCTTTTTGGAGCCCTTAGAGGGAGTGCTGGAGAGCGCCCCCTCTGGCGACTCCATCATTCTGCTGGGGGACTTCAATGCACACATGGGCAATGACAGTGAGACCTGGAAGGGTGTGATTGAGAAGAACGCCCCCCCGATCAGAACTCGAGTGGTGTTCTGTTACTGGACTTCTGCACTCAACACAGATTGTCCATAACAAACACAATGTTCAGGCATAAGGGTGTTCACACGTCCCCTTAAAACCAGGACACCCTCGGTCGCAGTTCGAAGATCGACTTTGTGGTCGTGTCATCAGACTTGGGACCGCATGTCTTGGACACTCGGGTGAAGAGAGCGGCGGAACTGTCAACTGATCACCATCTGGTGGTGAGTTGGCTCCGATGGTGGTGGAAGATGCCAGTCCGACGTGGCAGGCCCAAACGTATTGTAAGGGTCTTCTGGGAACGGATGGCAGATTCCCCTGTCAGAAGGAATTTCAACTCTCACTTCCAAAAGAACTTTGCTTACGTCCCGTAGGAGGCAGACGATATTGAGTCTGAGTGGATGCTGTTCCATACTTCCATTGCTGAGGCGGTCGACGGGAGCTGTGGCCGTAAGGTGGTCGGTGCCTGTCGTGGCGGCAACCCACAAACACGGTGGACACCAACAGTGAGGGTTGCTTTCAAGCTGAAGAAGGAGTCCTATCGGGGATTTCTGGCCTGTGGGACTCCCAAGGCAGCTGGTAGATATCAGCTGGCCAGGTGGAATACAGGTTCAGTGGTCGCAGAGTCAAAAAAACGGACGTGAGAGGAGTTCGGTTTGGCAATGGAGAACGACTTCAGGACAGCTTCGAGGAGATTCTGGTCCACCATCCGGCATCTCAGGATGGGGTAGCAATGCACCGTCAACACTGTGTATAGTGGGGACAGGGCGCTGCTGACCTCAACTCCGGATGTTGTGAGTCGGTGGGGAGATACTTCCTTAATTCCACCAACATCCCTTCCCACGAGGAAGCTGAGTCTGGGTGGTCTGAGGTGGGCTCTTCTATCTCTGGGGTTGAGGTCACCGAGGTAGTTAAAAAGCTCTTTGGTGAGTTGGATGAGCTTCTCCCGGAGTTCCTAAGGGCTCTGGATGTTGTGGGGCTGTCCTGGTTGACACGCCTCTGAAACATCGCGTGGACATCGGGGACAGTGCCTCTGGGTTGGCAGACTGGGGTGGTGGTCCCCCTTTTCAAGAAGGGTGACCGGAGGGTGTGTTACAACTATAGAGGGATCACACTGCTCAGCCTCCCTGGTAAGGTCTACTCAGGGGTACTGGAGAGGAGGGTCCGTCGGGAAGTCGAGTCTCGGATTCAGGAGGAACAATGTGTTTTTCGTCCTGGCCATGGAACAGTCGACCAGCTCTACAGCCTCGGCAGGATCCTCTAGGGTGTATGGGAGTTTGCCCAACCAGTACACATGTGTTTTGTGGACTTAGAAGGCATTTGACCGTGTCCCTCGGGGAGTCCTGTGCAGGGTTATTCGGGAGTATGGGGTACCGAATCCCCATTTACAGGCTGTTTGGTCCCTTTACGATCTCTGTCAGAGTTTGGTCCGCATTGCCGGCAATAAGTCGGACTCGTTTGCGGTCAGAGTTGGACTCCGCCAAGGGTGCCCTTTGTCAACAATTTTGTTAAAAACTTTTATGGACATAATTTAAAGGCACAGCCGGGGCGTTGAGGGTGTCTGGTTTGGTGGCCTCAGCATCGCATCTCTGCTCGTTGCAGATGATATGGTTCTGTTGGCTTCATCAAGCCATGATCTCCAGCTCCCGCTGGAGCGATTCGCAGCAGAGTGTGAAGCAGCTGGGATGAGAATAATCACCTCCAAATCCAAGACTATGGTCCTCAATCGGAAAAGGGTGGTGTGCCTTTTCCAGGTCGGGGATGAGACCCTTCCCCAAGTGGAGGAGTTCAAGTATCTTGGGGTCTTGTTTACGACTGAGGGAAGAATGGAGCGGGAGATCGACAGACTGATCGGTGAGTCGTGTGCAGTGATGCAGACTTTGTATCGGTCCGTTGTGGTAAAGAGGGAGCTAAGTTGAAAGACGAAGCTCTCAATTTAACAGTCGATCTATGTTCCTACCCTCACCTGTGGGCATGAGCTGTGGGTCTTGACCGAAAGAACAAGACCCCGGATACAAGCGACAGAAATGAGTTTCCTCCGGAGGGTGTCCAGGCGTTTGCTAAGAGATAGGGTGAGAAGCTCGATCATCCGGTAGGGGCTCAGTGTCGAGCCGGTACTCCTCCACATTGAGAGGAGCCAGATGAGGTGGCTGGGGCATCTGACTCAGATGCCTCCTGGACACCTACCTGGTGAGGTGTTCCGGGAATGTCCCACCGGAAAGAGACCCCGAAGATGACCCAGGACACGCTGGAGAGACTAGGTCTCTCGGCAAGCTTGGGAAAGCCTCGGGATCCCTCCAGAAGAGCTGGAAGAAGTGGCTGGGGAAAGGGAAGTCTGGGTATCCCTGCTGAAGCTACTTCCCCCGCGACCCGACCCGGAAAAGCGGTAGATAATGGATGGAGGGACACATACGAGGAAAGTTTAGAATGTGGCCTAAGGCAACAGATTTATTTGGCCACACAGGCCCAGCAAAGGGATATGGAGTGAAGTAACCAGTCTTTTGCTCAATTTACAGCTAAAGCACACATACACACAAATACAATGTCTGTTTTCAACCAGATTTTGCCCTTTCCTAACAAAGGATGTCAAACACCAGACTATCTTATACCCCATAAGGTTATCCTTTAAGTTTATCCTTAATTGTGAGGTATGTTCAGAGTTGATTTTTCTCAAAAATAGTTTCCGAAATTGGCGGGTTCGTACTATCCCAAATGATAAATGTGTTCAATATTTACAACCCAAATTCCTTGTGTGTGTGGACAAAGTCGACGACTCTCCAGTCATGAATCCATGAACTGCAACATGGTACGGAATATGACACTGTGCCTTGACTGACGAACATGTTAATAACCTATCATAAAAACAGATGTTTTACCCAAGGTCTTTTTTTGTATAAAAGTGGGATCCCCAGATAGCATGAAGTATTTTCCAAAGCAATTCCTATTTTGCTGACATTGTGATATTGCATGGTCCAGCCTTGGGAGTACTTCAGAAACACTCTGGAAACATCAGATCATATTTACGAGACCAAAACAAGAAGCCACAATTTATATATACTATACTGCAGATGAACTACAGAAAGGTAGAGTGTTCCAGAAGATTTAGGAATATATATCTGATATAGCAGATTATCCACATTCAGTCAGTCGCCCAAAATCAAACTGGCACAGAGCAGTGATCTTAAATTGACAATCAATGGCATTCAAGGCTCCAGGAATTTGTCCCTTGGAAGTTAATGCAGCCCTAGCAGCAACCCATTTATCAACCATAACACATGTCCCCGGTTTGAATATCCATTGCACCCCACCCATACACCCTCCCCGTAATTGTCAAAAGAGGGAATGGAGGGAGGAGCAGGCATGGCCCTATAAATACATAACATGCACATCCTTATATCTAACCACGGTGGGGAAAAAAATTCTGGCGTCAACTGTACCATGAGCTGTCACTTCTATCTAAAAGTCTCTAACATAATCCCCATTATGAAAATTGGATTTTAATGGGGTGGTTAAAGTGCATAAACTTTCAATATATTACACATTAAGAAACAATTGCCAGAATGTGAAGAGTGATAAAACATTTTAAATACAAAAAAGAAGAACAAACATGACATCATGAAGAAGAATTAAAGACTGTGCCACATTTTATATCACTTGGACTGACTACACTGTGCTTTGCAGCACTAAGGCGGTCCTTAGTGCCGGAAAGCATGCTAGGAGGATGTAAATAATGTTTAACCAGCATGTTTTGTGTCTATTTCTTCATGTTTGCTGTGGTGTGATAATTTTAGTTTCGATGTGACACCATGAGTGTCAACAACATCTTAAGTAATAATTTAAGCATCTTCTGCATACAAATGTAAAATGAATGAAAAGAATGTATGAAAAGTTCTGTAGTCAGGGATTAGATTATCAAAGTCCCCGCCTTTGGCCACCTTGCAGCTCACACTGCACCCAATCCCGATAGCATCTCTCTCCCTTGCAATTTTGAAAATGTGCTGCAGTTCTTCTCCAAGTCAGAGGTGTCGCTCCGGCTGGTATTGGCTAGGACACCACCAAGTGGAGTTTTTACAGCAAAATTTTGCTAATTTCCAGCAACCGTCTTTACTTTCCTTTCCATAACAAGGAACAAAGCAACAAGGGTGGCCGTGCAACACTGTCTGCTTGAACAAATGGACCTAAATGACCAGATGATACTTTTAATCATGCTTCAAAATCGATCAAGCAGTGGCATAGGAATGGTGCCGGGAGGAATGGTGAGTACATCAGCATAGCATGTGACTAAAATGGACCAATCACGAGAGATGAGCTTCACTGCTTTCTCCGCATAGCAACGGGGCAATGTGTAAATCACGTGATGCAATGCGGGCGTTGACAAACGGAACCGCGTGAGTATAAAGTGGCCTTAGGAAGACTTGATTTGAGCATCAGACCAAAGGGCAGATATCATCCTTCCAGGTTATCCTATATTCATACACACATATTTACACACACAAACTTTAGATGCTCACTGTGGTTCTCATAAGTGTGTGTGTGTGTGTGTGTGTGTGTGTGTGTGTGTGTGTGTGTGTGTGTGTGTGTGTATGAGAGTAATGTACAAGTGATCATGCCCTCTTTTGTCTATTTAACAGCCTGTCCAGCTGCCAACATCGTTATAGCTACACAGGCGTGCAGTGTTGCAGGTCCACGTTCTGCTCTTTCCGTCTTTCCAAACAACAAAGGGGAACTGGGTGTTTGTTTTATGATTATATGGGACAACACACTGACACAGTTCCTGACTGGGGTAAATTATCAACTCAATTGGAGTGGTGCTGCAGGGATAAATTATGTTAGTAAACAACAATAAGCTTCATTAGTATCTAGACAGGGGACAATATAGCTCAAGCCTCCCTTCACCTTTGAAAACGTAACCCCCCCCCCCTCCTTCCTGCTGTACCATCTGATGTTAACACATAAAGGATGAACATATTTAGGATTTGCCAACTATGGCATTTGTGGTATCAACATCTTTCTTTCCTGATAATTTTTACAGCCAAAGAAAGTGTGGCAAGTGGCAACATTTTAGTTCAAGGAGTTTGGGAGCCCTGTGACAGCCTCTAAAAATAGCTGCTGTGTCTGTGAAGGGGTATTGGAAGCAAATAAAGTCTCAACATTCACATGGTTTTACAGCTAATGGGGTAGAATAGTGTCTCTCATACTCACACTAAGAAACAGAAATGAAAAATGAAGCCCTTAAATACTTCCTAGTGTGTAAGTTGCTTGTTAACACCTCTCTAAACTCCACCCACCCATGGCTGAATAGAGTTTTGCATGAGGGAGCAGACGACATCTATAAAGGATGTGTTCACCATGCAGGCAATCCTTTGAACCTTTTTAATGTCAAAGACTGAAAATTCCTCACGTCTCTGCCTGTTTCATTGGAGGATTAATCAATCATGACACCCCTTCCGAACAACAGCAAAAAAATGCACATTTTGTTTCATGGTTCTCCTGTGGAATAACCCTAATACTTGCAGTGTGTCTAATTCTGGTTGTGGTCAAAAGGGAGACATATAAGGCATGTCCACACTGCTGAAGAAACAAATGAGTTTAACTTGAGGGCATCTCCCCAGATACATACTGTACACGCAGACATTCACACAGAGAGGGATATACACATACAACGGCTGAAATATGTATTTCATACATCATCTTTCGTCACTAAATATAATTTCAAAGGTGCTACTAATCTAAAAAAATGATTTTGGGAAGAACCCAAGTAATCCATATATGCAAAGAAAGAACCAATAAGATTGGCTGTGTGTAAAAATGTGAAATGACACAGGGAAAAAGTATTGTGCAAATGAAGAAAGGGAGGTGCAAAACGGCCTGGAAAACAAAAACAACACCGAAAAGTTATTGATAATTAAACACCAATAAAGCCCCTTGTCAGTGCCAATGATTATCATCTTTTTTCAGTCTAAATTGATGGCCTACAAAAAGGTCTTATTGTCAAGATGGGAGTCAAAATATCACTTAATGGGTAAGAGCTGAGAGCTGTCTCAAGACCACTGCGAAGCAACTTGCAAAATATAACGATGGCATTGGTTACAAGCACATCTAAGCTTCTGAACGTTATAGTGAGCCCAGCTGGGGCCATTATACATAAAAGCCGCATTGTTGAAGAAAGTATGAATTAGGAAGTGTATTGAGACATTCTTGACAAAAATATGCTGTCATTTACAAGGATGACAACAATTAAACAAGGAAGGACATTTCATCAGGATGATGATCCAAAACCTACTGCCAAGGAAACTCTAAACTGGTTTAAATAAATAAAATAAACCTGTTAATGGCCCAGCCGATCACCTGACTTGAAGCCAATCAAAAATCTTTGGTTAGAACTGAAACTCAAGGTCCATAAAAGAAGTCCACAGAACCTTCAAGATTTGAAGACTGCTTGTGTGGAGGAATGGGCCAAAATCATATCAGAGCGATGGATGAAACTGATTTCTACATACATGGGGTGTTTTGAATCTCTCATTGCAATTAAAAAGGGGGGGGGTTTGTACAAAGTATTTAATAAATATCAGATGTCGTATTCAATATTTTTCCCTGAGTCATTTCATATTATTTCACACAACTTAATTTTTGATATTACTGTATGTACAGATTATTTGGGTTCTTCCCAGCATCTAGTGAAATTTTCAGGTCAATAGCAAGTTTGCATGTATATTTAATGAGAAAAATAGTGACATGTTGAAGACTTATTCAAGCCACTATAGACTTTTTGACCATGTGACTACATTCGGGGCACCTGATCATGCTGGATGGGTTCACTCTACTGACACGCCGTTCACTCTAATGCTTTTGCATATAGACCGGAGTAACAAATGTTCATACACCTGTTAAAAGTGACGCATGATGGGTAAAAAGACTGGAAAGTTATCGGGGCTTATTAGATGTTGTTTCAAGAAACCGTTACGACAAGAAGTGCACTTTTATCGATCATATCGACCCATATGCTTTGCAAGAAGAACAAATGGAGCACACGACAGTGGGCGTCGGTAACTTATCCAGACATTGTCCACTATCTCCTCTTCTCGACAAGTGCTTATACCGTGGACCAACTAAAGAATTACAAAGGTCTGGAGGGGTACAACCAATTTAAATATGGCTGGGTTCGTCATGCGGCGGTATGTATCCATCGTAAGTAAGGTGTCTCCCCACACTGCTAAGGTTAGTTTACTGCACAATGCAATTTAAATATGTATCGCGTGATTATAGTCAACGTTGTGTTAAATTATGTTGATGATACCAACGAAAGAGGTGTAAAATATTTTTGTTTTTGTTACCGGGAGGGGGGGAGCGAGAGAGCGAGAGAGAGAGAGATTCGACCTGCACGAGTCCCAACTGGAGCCCGCATGTTTTTCTCCACTTCCACATTTTTAACTCAACTCACAAAAAGGCTAGCGGTGCGGTAACTCATTTTTGCAAACTTATTATAATGAAACAGAAAATACAGATTTTGGAGGCATGCATTGCATTCACACACGAGTATTGTGCTTTATTGCAAGATCGGCTCTGCTAATACGAGACACGCACAGTTGTCACCATTTAGTTGCTAACTGCTCCGTTTTCTTGCACTGGTTCTTGATCACAGCTGGCAGTCGAAAGAAAGACACTTTACAACGCCCGTTTGAGCAACCGGTAACATAGCAGTGCACCCCCATTCATATGTCTTACAACCCCCGTTTGAGCAACCGGTAACATAGCAGTGCACCCCCATTCATATGCCTTTCTGAAATAATTCCGTGTGTTTACGTGAATTCACCAAACCAAGATGGCACCCGCGCTCTAAATCGGAATGTGTGTGACATCACTCGAAAACAGTCCATACATGCATACATAAATATACAATATAAGTGTATACACGTACAGACATCACGAATCACATCCAAAGCGGCATGAGGTGAATCGACTGAATTGCTTAATCCATACTGATTATCAGAGCGGAGAATTGTAATGCATTGACAAATTGATGCATTTACTCTAACCAGTTGCTCCAACATGCCACCTGCATATAATTTAGTAGGATGAAAATAATTTTGAACACTGTTCAGTTTCACAACATAATGATAACAGTATAATTGTATTCAATGATAAATTAGAGCTTCAATATTTATTTTACTGTATTTATTGCATCATCTTGGAATTGTGGACGCTTTTGCATACTTCTTTTAAATGCTCTTTTTGTATTTCCTGTGTCCACTATTCACCAAAGCACTTCAGCAATAAATACACACACACAGGTAAACAATGCTAGATTAGATGTTTGTGCATTGACGGGCACAGACTGGTCGTATTTTATGCCAGTAGTTTTAAGACAGAGGCGGTAGTCGGGTGCAGGGCTACCATGAACACTTTTCATTTACACCCACCTTGGGGGGCCTGAAAATGTAATCTCCAAAAAAGGGGGGGCTGCAAAAAAAAAAAAAAAAAAGTTTGGGAACCATTATTTCACGTGTGTCTTGGACACATGGGACGCACATCAACAAGATAGCTGCATATAGTTTTGTTTTTTGGGGGGGAGGGGGGGTAGGAGCGACAATTAGAAAATAAAATTTGGATTAAAACTCTCGAAATAATCCATCAATCATGGCTTTTCCTGTTCAGAGCTGCAGGGAGGTTGAGTCTATCTGAAGTCGAGAGCCAGGACTGATCAGTCAATCACAGGGAACATAAAGAAGAGAGACCACCATGCACAGTCATTCATACCATCACTTTGTGAGAAGTGAACTCACGCACCCGCAAGGGAGTCAGGCGAGGGAACTACAAAACCATCATGACTCCCAAAACAATATTTCTTTGTTATACGATGCCAAATTCAACAGCCTAACTTATACAATCACAACACAACTTCTTACCTGTCCTCGTCGCCATCCATGGTTATATGGATGCCGAACAGGCTGTTGACAGCAGGGCTGGGAAGGCCAAGACCCCCCGTGATGAAAGGCTTCATATTGTCTTTCCCTGGCAACACACTGCCACTGGGCTGAGGTAGGACTTCAGATTTGGACAGACCATCTTCTGCCTGGGTACTGAATCCAGTGAGAAGGCCTGTGGTGGCACCTCCATGGGCACCTTGGGGTTGAAGAATCCCTCCGATCCCCAGCCCTTGATTCACCCCACCTGTAGGGTTATTGGTGGTAGCGGGCAAAGTGACGGGCACATTCTGGACCCCGCTGGTGGCAGAGGATGTGGGAGCAAGGCCTAACCCTGCTGAGGGCTGTGTATGGTTGACCAGCTGCTGCTGACCACCACCTGGTGCCATGTGCAGCAGAAGGCCCTGGGCGGAGGGTGCCTCAACCCCTAGGCCCTGGGCTGATGACCCGGCTGGTAAGATAAGAGATGAAGGGCCTACAGAATGAGGAAGAGGGTTTGAACCAAACTGCTGCTGACGGTAATCTGGCTGGCCCGCAGGTGGGTTAGAATATGGAAAGTGCTGTACTTGTGTGGCAGGCGGCGGGATGGGAGACTTCTGCTGTAAGGAACCCTGGTGCACGCACTTGAGGTTATTTGATAGGAAAGTTTGGGGAGCAGCAGGTTGCATATTGACCTGAGCATGTTGTGTTTGTTTTGATGATGTCATTGAGTAACCTGTGGGCTGGAAGGCACTTGCCCCACTCCCAATCTGGGTGACCAAGCCAAAGCCTTGCAGCACAGTTTCGGAAGAATGACTGGGATTTGTAGCTGTGTGGCTGCTGTCCACAGCATTCTCCAAAGCCTGTGAGGAGGAAGCACTGCTCGAGAGAACAATGTTACTGATGGTCCCTATTCCACTGTCCCGTTCCATACTGTGATCAAGGGTTACAGCTGGTTTGATGCTATCCACGGTCCGACCGCCATTTGAATCTGAGTCTTTGTCATGGAATTCGGTGCAAGTCCATCTTCCTCTTCTAAAGGGCTCTCCGGTACCATGGTCTAATTTAATGACCCTGAAGCGAGAGCTGCAGGTATTCACAGGTGTAACAGTGGTACTTGGGAAGGGGGCAGCAGGAGCAGAAATTGGCTGAGCTGTTGCTGCTGCAGACGCATTTGTTGCCGAATGATAGGGGGCCAAAAGACCACCGCCTGCACTTTTATTATCGCCGAGACCCTCGTTGACAGGAGCTGTCAAAGCGGTCTGACCCTCTTGCGTGTCTCCCAGGTTGTTCAACGTTTCCTCGGATGAGCTCCTATCACACAAAGCGAGGTCGACTCGGGAAACATCAAATATTTCCGACGACACATCCTCTGTTCGGGACTCGTCGGGGTCGTCTTGACTTTCGGTGTCGTCTACGGTGTTGTTGGCCGCCACCTGAGCCTGCGTAACACTCGTGATTTGGAAACAACTCTTTTTTTTCGCTGGCATTTTCGACATGTTGGCTAGCTCTGTCGAATCAATGTATTCCCACATGAAACGAAGCGCCACACGCCGCTTCTTACTGCTCACTTCACTGGTAGAGGACATGAAACGGAGACGTACCAACACAGCACTTTTCCATATCGTTTATTTCTCGTCAAGTCCACCCGTTGAGAAGTCACAAGCTCAGTCCAAGATTCTCCCAAACTCCTGAGACGTTGCGCAGTGTCCAGTCACTGCACTCCTCCCCGGCCTCTCTCTGACACCCAGCCAGCCGCCCTTGTGTCCTCCGGAGTCCACCACAAGCAGCCGCTTGTCAGACTTGTTCAGTAGCTGTCCCCGGAACTTCAGTCCGAAGCAGACCCGGGTTTGTGAGGCCACCTCTCCCTCTTTCTCTAGATGCCGACTAGCCGAGTTAGCTCAAGTGAGCTAGTTTCGCCTCCCCCAATACCAACAGGTGTGGATTCATAATGTAAACATTCCCTTCTGGCTCTTCGAATAAGAAAGTATAATCCAGCAACGGAGAGGAGTGGGTGTGGAAATGACATCAAAGTCGTTGAAGTCTGGCCTCTTCGTGTCGTAAGTGACTTGTGGCTGTTAGCTGACAGACAGCCACTGGAAGCTTTCCGATACTTGCTGCTAGCTGCTGCCTGCCTGGGTGCCTGCCTCTCCTCCACCAGACAAGATGGCAAAAGCCAAGTGCATCCTGGGTAAATAGGTCAAATACATGTTACCCCCAAACGTAAGAAATATTTGTCATAATGCGACCAAAAAGTAATGTTAATTTTACTTGGAGTAATTTAATTTTACGGAGGCATCGAATTTCCTAAATTACAAATACGGAAACGTAATTCGTGTGTCGTCACTTCCGGCCAGTGGTTCATCGACTCATACGCAGATTAAGTATCGCAAGTACAGCGTTGCAAGTGTTAAAGGGGATATAAATTGGAGGTGCTTTGCAAAATGTGTAACGTCTCCTTTCTAGCCGTTGGTATTCAATTCCCATAAAAAAAAAGCTTTGAAAAAAATATGTTACTTCACAGTGAGGACGATGGACGACTGGTTGAAACATCTGCATCACAGTTCAGAGTAGGTTCAAATCCGGCCCCGCCTGCCTTGAGTTGTCTCCCTGTAGATGCGTGGGTTGTTTTTTTTTTTTTTTTTTCGGGTACACCGGTTTCCTCCATCCCCAAAACATGCATGATATCTTAAGTGAAGACTGAAAAAGTGAAGATTAAATACCCCACCTCTAGCCCAGAGTCAACACAGGCGGGATAGGCGGCACAACATCCTCCACTCTAGAAATGTGGTTCAAGAAATGGAAGGATGGATGAATAAAATGCATCCTTTTAAAACATTGACAGTCTTCATCAGTCACAAAATGGCTGTAAAATGTATTTTTATGTTGTAATAAAGTCGTTTTTTGAGCCTTGATGTCCACTAAATGAGGGTTAATCGATTTCTTTTCTGAAAGCTACTTCTTGAATTATTGCAAGGGGCTCACAGTTTTATATGCATCTGAAATTTGTCCAAATTACCTATAATTATGTGCTATTGTTAATTTTTAATAATGTTGATTTACAAGGTCGTCTACCTTGTGAATTCATTGTTGAAAATTATTGTGTTTATTAAACACATTAACCCCTATACTACAGGAACACAACAAAAGACTTGAGGCATGGCTTCTGAGATGGGAAAAAAAAGAGAGACAGGAAGTGGAACTTGGGCCTATGACACGTCTCTTATCAAGACAGGGACGTCACCCTCTGGTGATTTCACAATCAATACTTCAAATTCATGTGACCATGCTGAGTCACAATCATCTTTCGTAACAGGGTTAGAACATCAGCGTAATGGCGGTGCTCTTAATTATTCGGGCACTATGTTTTCAACATCAGACTCACTATAGGAACCCTTCCCTTCAGAGTGGCCTTTTATTTCTTTATAGTGTATTAGTCATTTATGAGACAGTCTGCTGCCTGCTGCCAGTTTATTGTGTAACACTCAACCGCGGAACATTTTGTCACAAGATTGGGACATGGCATTGGCGAAAAAAAGGAAAAGTTTATCCTGTTGATTCTTTCGCGACTGATGGTAGTCGGCATGATATGAATCACTTTATCTTCAACACAAGGGTCATGTTTTCATTTCACCCTGTCTGCTGTTTCAGATGGTTCTGATCAATTTTGAGATGATACATGAAGTATTTATCAGTTTTACAGTTTTACCATGAACCTGTCATTACCCTGTGATCTTTCGTTGTCGCTATGGGTTTTCGGGGGTTTTTTGTTTGTTTGTTTCTTGCAGCGGATGCCAAGAAGGGGGGTAGAAATTTGTGTGCACCCAATATGCATTACGATCGGCTTGGTTTTAAAGCACAGGAGCAACAGGTGATAATCGCTGCTCTATTATCTGCTCCCCACCAGTTTCTTCATGCTTTTTCTTGCCGTGCTAATGTTAAGTATTTCCTCTCCTTCCCTTCTCTGAGTCCTGTTCATAGACTCATGTGAAAATACTTTTCTGCCTCTTTGAAAGGTTTCTACAGTCTTGCGTAGTAGCTTCCATTCATTCCAGTTCGTCTGTTCTTTCCTCTCGAAATGTGTGTAGTTTAGTTTAGTTAGTTCAGTTTATCACTAATTGTTTATTTTGTTGACACGTACCCGAAAGAGAGCTACTCTATACATATATTCGATAACTGTAATATTAATAATACGTTGGGGCAAGTGAAAGTCTATTCAGAAATAATGCAGACTAGTCCAACAAATGAAAAATCCAATTTGACTATTTGACAACGATGTATTGATCCAGAAAAAGGATACACTGGCATGTTTTGAGTGCAGCATTCTCACTCCGGAAATGTTTATGCCACATCTTTGTGTGTGTGTGATAGAGAGAGAGAGCAAGAGAGATATTTACAGACTGCTACTTCACACCACGTATTATGACTGCTCTTCCCAAATACTACTATACCAGTATCAGGTGTGTACAATGACAGCATATGTTGTGGTCGCAAGTAGCGTTCTTCGTGAATGCAGGTGGCTTTAATTCAGCCAGTTCAAGAATCCAGAGGGCTTCATTGTCATTTCAGCCATTTACACATTCATAGTGCAATGAGTTATATACTAGTAAAGTCAGTTTTTGTTAAATATTTCAAAAGCTTGCTGCATGTGCCCCTGTTTTAACTTAGAGCACTTCTCCCCTCAAAGGCCTCTGCATGCCCCTGCTCAAATATTTTTCATTTTGCCAGTATGAGGCAATTACCGGCAGTATGTAGTCAAAGCTGTGAACATAGTGGCTGAGAAATTGCTATGGCATACAGTATTGCTACCCCAATAAGTCTCAGTAATCCTCAAATTACATGGTTACATAATGTGCCAACTCACAAGCTCTGTCTGACAAAATTTTATGCAGTACTCAGCTAACCTATTGGAGAAGGAAAATAACTCGATACATACACGTCTTGGAAGACTGTGATATTCAAGGAGATATCGATGCACGTGAAATGAGAAATCTTTAAAATGATGAGCAAAAAATGTCATCCATCCATTTTCTGAGCCGCTTATCCACACAAGTGTCATTGGGGCCAATCCCAGCTGTCATCGGGCAGGAGCGGGGTACACCCTAAACTGGTGTCCTGGGCGCATAAAGACAGACAACAGTCGCACTTACAATCAAAATCACACCTAGGGACAATTGAGAGTGTCCAATTAATGTTGCATGTTTTTGGGATGTGGGAGGAAACTGGAGGGCCCGGAGAAAACCCACACAGGCACAGGGAGAACATTCAGACTCCACACAGGCGGGCCGGGATTTCTACCACGGTCGTCAGAACTGTGAGGCAGACACTTTACAGCTGCGGCACTGTGCTTCAGCAAAGAACTTAATGTGATAAAATTATTAAGTTAGAAGTTAATTTTAAGTTAATATTAAATTTATTATTTAAATGTAGTATTTTTAGACAGTAGTTATTGACAAATATATTTTTGCTATTACAGTGTTATTATTAAGTGGTGCTCTTGGGTCTGTATGAGTGTGGACTTTGCTTTGAGAGCTGCACAACTAAATGTTGTTTTAGCGTGTAATGACACCAAATATTATTCTGACATGATCTGTTTGGTAAGTTCTTTGAAAAATCACAGATGAGCTTGTCTAATGGCCTGCGAATTTGCAAATGAAACAACATTTCATTCATCCATCTTTTTTTATGCTGCTCATCCCCAACGTCATCCTCTCCTCTGTGGCCAAGTCATTGGCCTGACCTGAAACTTATCATGCACGTTTTTCACTTATTGGATAAAGAACTGAAAACAGCAGTAAGTTCAGGTTGTTCCAGTGAAGTGCTGGCGAGGAACTCCATGAATGAAAATACTGTAGTACCATTTTCATCATAGTGTTTACAACTAATTATATTTCCACTTGTCAATTATTCATAGACATACAATTGAAATTGAAATGCCGAGAATTCCTAAGCATAAAAGTAATGTTTTTCTGCAGCGGTAGCGGATGCATTTAGTAACTGAGGTTTCAATGCAAAAATTACCTGCAATCTACCTCTTATTCCCACCGCTATCATTTCACAATTATAGAAGCCATCAATATACAAAAATGCAAGATAACAGCACATAACTGACAAAACGTAAAACATTCCAATTACATTCCTCCTACTCACCAGAGATGCCAATTATTAAATGTATTCATGTCTGCAGATGGCTCCAGACTTCATTTGCTTGTTGAACTTGGCTGTTTACCATGGTTTGCTCTGACCAACCAATCAGGGGACAGAAAAAAGCAGATGTCGTAAGTTGACATTGCAGCACATAGAGGCTGAAATATTATTGGACCAAAAATGTAAAGATCATGAAGCAGTACAACCAAAAGAAACAATTGAAATGAATAGGCCATTGGGAATAAAATAATACACTTTCATGGAACAAATATTTGAATTGAGGTTGAACACGTAGGCCAGTGCTTTTGATAATATTCAGTATGTGTCATGAACAAGGCTCGTGGGACTCTCCGCTTCTGTGTGTATGTTAGCGTAACCCCTAGTCAGAGCGATTCTGTGCCCTTTTGTTTGATCAACTCGTGTTAGGCTTGTTAGTTTTTCCCAGAGTCATCGGACCTTGCTGAATGTCTTTTTGGATCCTGCCCAGCCTAGCGTTTTTGTGCCTCTGCCTTGTTTTGGACTGCTTTTTGGTATTGGCCTGTTTCGTGAATAAAACCATGTTGAACATTATGCCTCTGCCTGGAAGTCCTGCTTTTGGGTCCGCCCCCGCACCGTTGGTTCGTAACAGTATTTTTTCAGAAGCAACATGGCCTTTTCATTTTTTGAAACATTTATTTATTACACTATGTAAACATAATCCAAATTTGTCTAGCCTCAGCTTTATGCATATTAACAAATAGTTTGTAAATGAACACGTAAAATGCTGGAAAAAGCAATATTGCAACATCACATCAGCCAGTCCGTATATATTTAGGCTCCCTGCTTGCCTTTGCATTTCCCTGCTTCAGACCATATATTTGTGTAGCTGTGTTTATTTACCCTGCACCGATGTTCAAGACTACCAGGCTGTATTTTCAGCATGTCACAAGCAGAAACGCAGGCCATTTTCAGCAAACCACCGCAGAAACAAGACAAACTTTGTGCTGTCTGTATTTTGGGGCCCGAGGGTCTGGGCCAGTGGTAACTTTCAGCAGGCCCAAGTTAGGAGACCTCTGGCTTATAGCAAAGCAGCGTTGATCCACGATCACTTAAACAAAGCCACCAAACATCACTCACGACTCACTAAAAACAGCTTCTCGGAAGAAACATGTACATGCACTTCGTTCAGGACTTCATCTTTAAAACATGGAAATTATGGAAAAAAATACGTGAAGATTGTGTATGGTGTTTTGGCATGTTTTCCAGCGGCATGTTTGTTCTGACCGGAATGATTCATTTCCCACTGTCTGACCACTAATCAAGACCGTAAATCTGAACTCAACGTATGCGTCAAGGTGTGTCTCTATTCACATAAGCTCTGAATACACGATTCCCAAAACAGGCTTAGTTAAATCCTGGTGTGTCTTTGGGAGATCTTTGGGTGTATTTTTTTAACACAGACGTGTTCCCTTGCATATTTTTGACAACCTGGTGAATTCTTTCACTTTTCATAACAATGAGCAGCTATTACATAAAAGTGGGTGTGATGGTAATCACTGTATCTCTGAGCATAAACATACTGGTATTGGTCTCAAAACAATGCACAGTTGCCCAGCAGTAGTCATCCCTGTCAAAAAGCAAATTGGTCATCAGGTGGAATGTATGAAATGTTCTTAGCATGTTCAATGAATAGAACCAGCAGGCGCACCAGCTCTGACCTGCGCCTGCACTGTTTGCTGTAAACATACATAGCATTATATCAAATATATATTCGATGAAAAAAAAGTCACGAAATGAAGGAAACACATTTTCAGGACATTTTAATCAGACCAGAGTTTGGTCATTTATTCCACTACATTTTCATGATGATTTAGGGTGCGTCTGTGTGTGTGTTAGTGTGTGGCATAGAAACAATAGGATTAGTGAATGGCAACACACCCGCAACGTAATATTTTCATAGGAATGTTCAAAGCTGTGGTGCAACAATACAAGACTAAATCTAGGAAAACGGTTTGAGCCGTTTCCTCTTTGGCTTGCTTTGATTTTAAGCCTCTCTATGATGTAATTCTTCAGGTCAGAGAGTCTGAACAAGCTTTTCTGGGAAAAGGAGGAAGAAAAATGCGGAGTTGCAAGATATTAGCTGTACAGAATCCTTATGTTCAAATTGTTTTGACAACAATGGTGGGAAGTATTTTTGTTCTCTTGCCTCAGACAGTGTCGACTCCCTTGTTGACATGACTTAAGGAGGATTGTCTCCTGATTAATTACCCTTTTAACACCATGAAGTTGGATTAGTTAACACATTCTGCCGTTTGGACCACATCGTAATGTCCTCTGTACACACCTCAATGACAACTCACTAAATAAATCAATTATCACGACTTGAAGTAATGCTGTCAATTTTTTATTTCTGATGAATATATCAATATGCGCAACCTACTTCTACATTTTGCAAAACAGTTTAGAGCACGGGCGGCACAGTGGTTCAGCTGGTGAAACATTGGCCTCACAGTTCTGAGGACTCGGGTTCGATCCCGGCTCCGCCTGTGTGGAGTATGCATGTTCTCCTCGTGCCTGCGTAGGTTTTCTCCGGGCACTCCTGTTTCCTCCCACATCCCAAAAACATACAACATTAATTGGACACTCTAAATTCCCCCTGGGTGTGATTGTGAGTGCGGGTATTTGTCTCGATGTGCCCTGCGATTGGCTGGCAACCAGTTCAGGGTGTACCCTGCTTCCTGCCGGTTGACAACTGGGATAGGCTCCAGCACTCCCTGTGACCCTCGTCAGGATAAGCAGCAAAGAAAATGGATGGATGAAGGTTGGCGCACATCCTGCCATGTCGGGTGAATGGCAAAGTAATCGTAGGAACATTTAACATCTACAAATGTCTTTTTTTAAACACGAGATGTTAACGCAGAGTCACAAAAGATTACAGCCAATGTTTTTGCGTCATTCCTGTTTACATATATTTGTGTAAATAAATGATAGACACGTTTACGTTTGAGCTTGGTCTTCAGACACGAGCCATAAAAAAAAAAAAAAACATTTTGTAAGCTCAGTTTCAAACAATCATGGCATAAAATCAATTTTGCTTGTTAGCGTAGCATACACAGGAAGTCTCCTTACCTGTTTTCTGGGTTGTTTCACATTCCATTCCACATATAGCAGATAGATATCATCATACTTTAATAAGCGTCCCATCTTTTTGGAGTGGTACAAGAGAAAATCCCACACATGTGTTTGTTATATTAAGCAGAGTCTATTTGGCAAAATCAACACAAGCCATGCCAATTTCCTTAGGAGCTTTCTTACTCATGATTTATCATGTTAAGAATTGTCAGCTAAGCTTTATCTGCTAGCCAAATGCTGTCCACAAAAGAGCCACATGTGGCTCGTGAGCCATAGGTTAGTGGCAACGCCATCAGCTGCTCATGAATAAATGTGCTTAGCCTATGCTTCTTTTCTTGCCGTTCATTCAACGGAGCTATTGAAGGTGCAATGGCTGTCTTTCCTTGACAACATTACAATAGTGGGGACATTACAATCCATTTTAATTAGAGAAGAATGAATGAATGACATTTATTGTCAACATACGAAACTGTTATCCAATGGTCATGTCAAACAAGAACAAAGAACAAATAAAAAGTGTAAAAGGGAATGTGTAAAAAGCATTGCTCAAGATATTGAAATCAACGTGCCTTTGCATTAATATTGTGGCTAAAGAAAAGATGAGCGTTCAGGGTGGTGATGGCTCATGGGAAAAAACTGTTTCTTAGTCTGTCGGTCTTTGGTTTTATGCATCTATACCACCTTCCAGTTGGCAGGAGCTTAAAACAGTTGACAACTGGGTTGTGTAGTGTCATTAAAGCGCCACTGTCATGAAATGCATGGTTTTTAGTATGACATTAATGAAAAAACGGCAGCCAACATGGACTCATGCATTTTCTCACCACAAAACATGATTTTGATGTATACAGCTTTTTGTAACTCCCGCCATGAAAATCCTGTCGAGGGATTTGTTTTTGGGAAGAAGGAGGAAGTGACGTACAGGACAGGACTGCCTTCAAGTGGACTCGTTTGTTGCCATTAGTTTTACCTTCATGAAGGTAGCTTGTTGTTTCTTTGTGTTAGCCAAATGCCGGCTCGTTGCATTGCTGGACATTGCTTGAACACTCGGGAGAATGGATTTACCCTTCATAAGTTTGCAAGAGACCCGGTTCGTCGTGAAAAATGGATTGCACGGGTGCAGAAGACTAGAGCTTCGTGGGTTCCAAATGACAGGTAGGTTTGTATACAGCTACTAAAAAAAATAATAGTTTGGGGCGGACCACGTAATCGGTCTCTCATAACGTAACAAAAGATCCATGTACGAAATGTGTCGATGTGCGCGTCGGACGGCATCGGGCTGCTGCGTCGCTTCGCCAGCGAAGGCTGCGCTTCGGGCTGGTGGACGGTGGCGGCTCTGAAGAAAGCTACCACAATGCCGCACTCAGCCGCGTGTGACGGCAACGCCGTAAAGCGCCCTGGCTCAACGGTGTTGTTCATCGCGTACTGCTGTGGCTATGAACAACCCCTTAAAGCAACACGGTTCGGCTCCATTATAAGCCACCACGGCGCCGAAAATGAGCCACACCGGCCGGCTGCAATGAGCCGCGATGGCTCATCTCTGCCGCGGAAGTGGATCGGACGGGGAAGCGGTTTGGCTGTGATCGCATATCATCTGAATATGGCTCGAAACAATAGTGTAATATTGCCCCGGTAGCTTCATTCGGTTGTGTGGTGTTCTCCTTTTCGAAAAGAGCTTCCGTGTCAGAAGGGGCATGTTTGTCTCCCATAGTATGGTGCACCCCAGGTTTTCATTGGCGAATGTCCGGGTGACGTCATGGACAGAGGATGCAGCCAATATGGTGACTACTTGGATGTCGGAGAATGACACTTCTGCAACTTTGCCCATGGATGACGCGCTCTCCGCTCACATTTATTTTTTCGTATAGACATTCAAGCGAATAATGTTATATGTATTTTTCATTACAAAATCTATTTTAGAATGTTTATAGGGATGACACTTGACCTTTAATAATTTTCTCAGCTCTGCTGAGACACAGAGAAGAATACAGTAAATGTCTGCCATGGAGGGGAGAAGGCGGCCCATGATCTTCTGTGACTTCTTTAATCGTCGTCTGAAGCCTTGCTCTTTCTGCCTCAGGGCAGGAAATGAAGACACCGTACGTCAGCATGCTTTCAATGAGCGGTAGAAGGCCAGCCACAACTCTGTGTCCAGGTTGTGTTTCCTCAAGATTCTCAAGAAGTGAAGACAGTGTTGAACCTTCTTGATGACCACTGAGATGTTGTCTGTCCAGAAGAGGTCGTCAGAAATCAGGACCCCCAGGAATCTGAATATGTGTACTCACTCCACACACTCGCTGTTGATGAAGAGCCGGTTCAGTTCTGTTCCTCCTGATGTCCACAATGATCTCCTTTTTTAATAGAGTTCGGTGCAAGATTGTTGCCTGTGCACTGGGTTGTGAGCTTCTGGATTTCCTCTCTGTAGGGTGTCTCGTTTTCCTTTGAGATCAGACAGAACAATTTGACAATGTTATTTTTGTGGACTGGGCTACAGTCGAAGGTGTAGACACAGTACGGGAAGGGGCTGAGCATGGAGCCTGTGGTGAGCTGGTCCTCAAGCTATTTTAAATTAGCTAGCATCAATGTGTTATCTTGAGTTGGGGATTGTCGACATCATGTTCTGGTACACATTGTACTTCATCTACCCTAGTGTGAAATGACCCCCAAACTTTGGATATTCTCTGTCTTTTACAAAGTCTTTGGTCCTGGCCCACCATTGCACCAATTTAACCTTAGACTGAGACTGTGTTGAAAAATTATCTCCACAAATGTTAGATCCAGAGATTTTTGCGTTGACCTTTTTTCAGACATTAGATGAGTTCATGTGACACATGAGTACCTCACATTACATTCTGACTGGAGTAGAGTAGTTATGTTTACAGTATATAATTTTTCATGGCTTCCAGTTGTAACAATAAAATCCAGTCAGTGTGATTAACTCTATCAAGTGTCACTAAACCCTGTTCGTTGACTTGGTTCTGAGAAAACTAGCCGAATGGTATGTCCCTGACTTGAGGTATCAAATGATGTGTGTCACTTTGAATACACTCTTTGCCATGTTCCAAAACGACTTCTAAAACTGAGTTGACGAGGGTTCTATGTGGCAATAATTCATGAGAATTATATCTTAAAACTACTCAAGGCTTAGACATCCTAAAGCTCAGCCTCAACTGGTAAACCGGCACCTCCGCTACCCTTTAAGCACCCACAATGGTATGATGACGTGCAGCCTGAGTCCAGCCGCATGTAAGCAAGATTAACAACTTGAAACAAGCGGCATGTTGTGGTGAAATAGTTTAATCGCAATGGTATTTCCAGGTCAGAACAACAAACTTGGGAAAACAAGTGGCCCGGGCTTAATCATATAACAATGGGGCGAATTATAAAAACTTCATTATTGTACTTGAGTAGATTTCCCAGGAATAATACCTATACTTGAGATATCTGTATGTTCTGCTTGTTACTTTTTAGATGACGACACAACGTAAAAAAAAGACTGAGATCTTGACTGATTGAGTGATTGAGATCACAGCATTTTAGAAAAAGAATGTTTTGATCATATTTCCATCATTCGTTTTTTTTATTTTTACTTTTTGAGGGAGCTGCTCATCATAAAGAGAATTTGATTTATTTGCCTTCATAGGTTCTTAGTAGGTACAGGGTCATCATCTGACTCCACTGTGAAGCACCTGCCTTTCACTTAGAAGTTACATTGTAGCTTTTATCTGAATATGAACAAGGACGAAACAGACAAGGCCATGCTGCAACACCGGCAGCACCCTCTTTGACTTACAATATGATGTAGTAGCTTTTGGATTAGGAGCTTCCCTTGTTCCAGAATATTCCTCGCTTTTATTCATGTCCATGAACACTTGTATTTGTTTTTTTTATATATATATTTCAATATCTTGGACATCCATCCATGTTCTGCAGCAGTAGACAAAATTTGGGTTACAGGTGAGTTGTACCCTATCACAGGTGACTTTGGGTGAGAGGATGCGTACACCATACATTGGTCAACTAGCAGCTAAAAGATGTGTACTATGGGTCAATAACACAATTAAAACTCAACACTTGTTCAAACTATTGTGAAATACATTTGGAACAGATCAGAGACAGAGAAGTCTAAAAAAAGGCAAAAAAAAAAAAACAAAAAAAACAAGGACGGGTGCAGTAGAAAATACAAACACAATTCCAATGAAGTTGAGACGTTTTTCTTCTTTCTTCTTCTTTTCCTTTTGGACTGTCCCGATTAGGGGTCGCCACAGCCTGTCATCTTTTTCCGTCTTAGCCTATCTCGTGTATCTTCCTCACTAACACCCACAGTCTTCATGTCCTCCCTCAACACATCCATCAACCTTTTCTTTGGTCTTCCTCTCGCTCTTTTGCCTGGTAGCTCCATCATCAGCACCCTTCTACCAATATACTCACTCTCTCGCCTCTGGACGTGTCCAAACTATCAAAGTCTGCTCTCTCGAACCTTGTCTCCAAAACATCCAACTTTGGCTGTTCCCTCTAATTAGCTCATTTGTAATCATATCCAACCTGCTCACTCCGAGCGAGAACCTCAACATCTTCATTTCTGCCACCTCCAGTTCAGATTCCTGTTGTTTCTTCAGTGCCACTGTCTCTAATCCGTACATCATGGCCGGCCTCACCACTGTTTTATAGACTTTGCCATTCATCCTAGCAGAGACTCTTCTGTCACATAGAACACCAGACACCTTCCGCCAATTGTTCCACCCCACGTAGACCCGTTTCTTCACTTCCTTACCATACTCTCCATTGCTCTGTATTGTTGACCCCAAGTATTTGAGTCGTCCACCTTTGCTATCTCTTCTCCCTGGAGCTTCACCCTTCCCCCTCCGCCCCTCTCATTTATGCACATATACTCTGTTTTACTTCAGCTAATCTTCATTCCTCTCCCTTCCAGTGGATGCCTTCATCTTTCTAATTGTTCCTCCACCTGCTCCCTTCACTGCAGATCACAATATCATCTGCAAACATCATGGTCCAAGGGGAATCCAGTCTCACCTCATCAGCCTATCCATTACTACCGCAAACAGGAAGGGGCTCAGCGCAGATCCCTGATGCAGTCCCACCTCCACCTTAAATTCTTCTGACACACCTACGGCACATCTCACCGCTGTTCTGCTGTCCTCATACATGTCCTGTACTATTCTAAAATATTTCTCCACCACACCGGACTTGCGGATGCAGTACCATAGTTCCTTTCGTGGTACTCTGTCATAGGCTTTCTATAGGTCTACAAAGACACAATGTAGCTCCTTCTGACCTTCTCTGTACTTTTCCACAAGCATCCTCAAGGCAAATAATGCACCTGTGGTACTCTTTCTAGGCATGAAACCAAACTGTTGCTCGCATATACTTACTCCTGACCTGAGTCGAGCCTCCGCTATTCTTTCCCATAACTTCATAGTGTGGCTCATCATCTTTATTCCTCTGTAGTTTCCACAGTTCTGAACATTGCCTTTGTTCTTAAAAATGGGAACTAGTACACTTTTCCTCCATTCTTCAGTCATCTTCTCTCCTGCTAGTATTCTATTGAATTAGTTGGTCAAATACTCCTCAGCCACCTCTCCAAATTGCTTCCATACCTTCACTGGTATGTCATCAGGACCAACTGTCTTTCCATTTTTCATCCTGTTCAGTGCCTTTCTAACTTACCCCTTACTAATCATTGCCAGTTCCTAGTCATTCACGCTTGACTCTTCTACTCTTCCCTCTCTCCCATTTTCTTCATTTATTAACTTCTCAAAGTAATCTTTCCATCTACTGAGCACACTACTGGCACCAGTCAACACATTTCTATCGCTATCCTTAATCACCTTTACTTGTTGCACATCCTTCCCATTTCTATCCCTCTGTCTGGCCAACCTGTAGAGATCCTTTTTTCCTTCTTTCGTATCCAACCTGGTGTCCATGTCATCATATGCATCTTGTTTAGCCTTCGCCACCTCTACCTTTGCCCTACGACACAACTCATTGTATTCCTTTCACCTCTCCTCAGTCCTCTCCGTGTCCCACTTCTTCACTCATCTCTTTCCTTGAATGACTTCCTGTATTTTGGGGTTCCACCACCAAGTTTCCTTCTCCCCTTTCCCACCCAAAGACACTCCAAGTACTCTCCTGCCTCCCTCTCTGAAAACCTTGGCAGTAGTATTAAAGTCTTCTGGGAACTCTTCCTGTCCGTCTAGAGTCTGTCGCACCTCTTTCCGAAAAGCCATACAACATTCTTCCTTTCTCAACTTCCACCACCTGATTCTCTGCTCTACCTTTGCCTTCTTAATCTTCCTACCCGCTACCAGAGTCATCTTACACACCACCATTCTATGCTGTCCTGCTCCACTCTCCCCCACCACTACCTTACAAGCAGTCACCTCCTTCAAATTACATCGTCTCCACAAAATATAATCCACCTGCGTATTTCTACCTCTGTTCTTGTAGGTCACTCTATATTCCTGTCTCTTCTGGAAATAAGTGTTCACCACTGCCAATTCCATCCTTTTTGCGAAGTCCACCACCACCTGACCCTCAAAGTTCCTTTGCTGGATGCCGTACTTACCCATCAGAAGTTGAGTCTGTTAAACAAATTTTAAAAAAGAATACAATGATTTGCGAACCATGCTCAACCTAGGGCGGCACGGTGGATCAGCTGGAAAGCATTGGGCTCATAGTTCTGAGGTCCCGGGTTCAATCCCGGACATTACCCATTTGGAGTTTGCATATTCTCCCCATGCCTGCGTGGGTTTCCTCCGGGCACTCCGGTTTCTTCCCACATCCCCAAAAATATGCAACTTTAATTGGACACTCTAAATTGCCCCTAGATGTGGTTGTGAGTGTGACTGTTTGTCTCCATGTGCCCTGCGCTTGGCTGGCAACCAGTTCAGGGTGTACCCTGCCTCCTGCCTGTTGACAGCTGGGATAGGCTCCAGCACTCCCCGCAATCCTTGTGAGGATAAGCGGCTATGAAAAAGGATGTTTGGATGTTCAACCTATATTTAATTGAATACACTACAAAGAAGATATTTAATGTTCAAACTGATCAACTGCAATGTTTTAGCAAATAATGATTAACCTAGAATTTGATGGCTGCAACATGTTCCAAAAAACTTGGCACAGGGTCATGTTTACCACTGTGTTACATCACCTTTTCTTTTAACAACATTTAATAAATATTTGGGAACTGTGGACAGACATTGTTGAAGGTTTTAGGTGGAATTCTTTCTCATTTTTATTGATAGAGAGCATCAGCTGTTGAACAATCCGGGGTCACCACACGACTCCAGAGCCGTCCTTCCTGGACCAACGACTCCACGGCCGCTCGTCCCGGTGACGATCCGTCCTCGGCCGCCTCATGTTCCTGTTCCGGTAGCGACCCGCCCACGGGCGCCTGATTACCACGCCTAGATGGTGACCGATCCTCGGCTGCCTTCCGCTCCTGTTTCGGCAGCGACCGATTCCCAGCCGCCGGATGATCACGCCTCGATGACGACCAATCCTCGGCCGCCTGATGACCACCATGCTGAGACCCTGAAGAACATGATTTTCCAAACTAGAATAAAGTGTAATTGCAAATCTTCTGCAGTAGATGGCAGTGGTGCTCTCATTGTTCTTGGCGTAGTCGTGTTTATTGCAATAGTACAAGCAATTAACAAACTTGGAAAACACCATGGAAACATTTTTAACGTGGATGAAAAGAAAGGCAGTGGGGGACGGATGGTGATTCTGAAAAAAAAAAAAAAACAATACATTTATTCTTGATTGTAAATTGATCATTTTTGTACTTTTTTCAATGTTTATATGAATTAGTTTAGATTGTCCTTTATACACAGTGCTTTAAAGAGGTGTACTCGCGGGGGTTGTGCGTGAAGTGGGTTGTAACAGAAAACTATTGAGAAGCACTGGATTAACACAACATCCCAACTTTATTGGAATTGGTTTTGGGTTAGATGGATGGAGGGACTCATTGTTTTATGTTTGCATTGTGCATTTACCACAGTCTGACATAATGGAAGCCTTTGAACTCGCCGACAGATATTCCATACTGTTTGTATTAGCACGTGTCCTTCAATTGTTTAAGATTCTCATCCAATTCCAAATCCAGGGTGATCTTTTCTCTTTATTGCCAGGATCAGGGTAGATTACACCGTGCTTTCCACTAATCTCTGAAGTCAATTGGACCATCAGGGAGCTTTGGTGGCAGAGGGATAATTTGTGTCCTTCACTCATCAGTGGACAGAGAATGTTCTAAAAGAGGAATGGGGGAAGTGCTGTTGCTAAAAAGAAGCAATAAGTTAATTAAAAATCCTGTAATGTTGCGGTATTGTTCGTTCCTTAATGGTGGTACTACGTACATGCCAGGATTTTCTTTTTAGAGTGCACAATGAATTCCACCACACCTCTATCTATCTATCTATCTATCTATCTATCTATCTATCTATCTATCTATCTATCTATCTATCTATCTATCTATCTATCTATCTATCTATCTATCTATCTATCTATCTATCTATCTCTATCTATCTATCTATCTATCTATCTATCTATCTATCCACATATACATACATACACATACATACATTTGAAGCCAGAAGTTTACATTGACCACAAATCACAAATTTAATTTTTTGTCTCACTATCTAAAGTGAAATTAGACTAAACCACTCCTATTTTAGGTCAGACAAGATCAGCAAAATATCCACCTTTCCATTTTCTTTGCCACTTATCCCCACAAAGTTTGCGGGGAATCCTGCAGCCTTCCCAGCTGTCAATGGGCAGGAGGCAGGGTACACCCTGAACTGGTTGCCACCCAATCGCAAGGCACATGGAGACAAACAGCCGTACTCACAATCACACCTAGAGGAAATTTAGACTGTCCAATCAATGTTGCATGTTTTTGGAATGTAGCAGGAAACTGGAGTGCCCGGAGAAAACCCACGCAGGCACGGGGAGGATATGTAAACTCCACACAAGCGGGTCCGGGATTGAACCCGGGACCTCAGAACTGTGAGGCCAACGCTTAACCAGCTGATCCTCCGTGCCGCCAGGATCAGCAAAATATTTTTTCTATAAATGGCACAATAGTGAGAGTGCAAATTTCTTCCACAATTTACATTATTTTCTTTGAGGTCAAAAGTTGACATGCATTTTCTTAGCATCGAGTAGCATTTCCTTTGAACTGCATGGCTTGGGTCAAACATTTTGGGTAACCTTGCACAAGCTTCTGAGGGTACTCTGCTGGAATCCTGGCCCATTCCTCCTCCCACAACTTGTGTAACTGAGTAAGGTTTGTCAATTGCCTTGCTCGCACACGCCTTTTCAGATCCACCCACAAATTTTCTATGGGATTCATATCAGGCCTTTGTGATGGCCACCCCATGACATTGACTATGTTATATTCCAGCCACATTTGAACCATTTTGGCACTGTGTTCAGGGCCATTGTACAGTACATTTAGAAGACCCGTGTGCATCCATGTTTTTGCTTCCTGGCTAATGTGTTGAGATGTTGCCTTAATACCTCCATGTAATATTCTCTGTTAATGATGCCATCTATTTTATGAACTGCTCCAGTTCCTGCTGCAACATGATGCTGCCACCTCCATGCTTCAGAGTTGGTATGGTGTTCTCAGGTCTTCAAGCTTTTCCCTCCAGATGTAACAGTGGTTATTATGTCCAAAGAGCAACACTTTACATGCTTCAGAGCACAGGACATGTCCCCAGAAGTTAAGATCCTTGTCTTGGTGTCTTTTTGCAAACTGTAAAATGTCTTTTTTTTTTAGGAGTCTCTTTAGGAGTAATGGCTTTATTATCAGTGAGTGGCCTTTCACCCCACATGACTGGACATGGCAGGACTCGTTTGACTGTGACAATTTCTTACCAGCTTCATCCAGCATCTTTACAAGGTCTGTAGCTTTTGTTCAGGGGTAAATTCGCACATTTTGGACCAAAACAAGTTTATCTCTGGAACACCGAGCCTGTCACCTCATGAGCAGTGTGATGGCTGAGCACTGACCATGATGTTTATACTTGCTTACGATGTTTGAACAAATGTACGTGGCAAATTCAATGATCTGGAAGTTGCGCCCAACGATGAGACAGTCTTATGGAGCGCCACGATTCTTTTGATTTTCCAATGATTTCAAACAAGAAGCAGTATTAGAGGTGGGGTCTTAAATACCATCTCCAGGTGTGCCATTAATTAACTCACATGTCACTTCACCTATCAGAAGATTTCAAAGGCATGAGCTCATCATGTTCTTTCAAGACAGTCCTTTTTGTGTATATAACTTCTGACCTTGACAATATGAAATTATCTAAGAAATTCTCACTGTCATGATTGTGGCATTTAACAAAATTAAATCATTTTTGTGACACTGACTGACATGGAACAGAAGAGGTTTAGTCTGATTTGATGTCATATAGTGAGACAAAAAAAAATGAAACGTTTGTTTTACACCATATATGCAAACTTCTGCCTTCAACTCTATAAAGAATATTTTTTATATATCCAGAAAAAAAAGTTCATTTAAATTGACTCAGTTTGAACAGGTACTGAACAGTGGTTACACATGACTAAAATATGGTAAAATGTGATAAACTAACATCAACACCACATTTTAATCAGAGGCAACTTTTACGTATTCAAATTAAATGAATTCGATTCTTTTTATGTATGTTATAAAATGTACGTAACTTATTTTGTATGTATATTTCGAGGCTGCGAAGATGCCAATGTCCAGTCTTAGAACATGTACACGTTCATTTAAATGGTGGAGGAGGTGGTAAAATTGTTCAGTTTTATCAGGGGGAAAAAAAACCTTAATATTGAAATGTATTGTATTGTACGTGATCACACTTCTGTTAGGATATTTTATATTTACATTTTACTATTTTTCAAAGTATTTAACGCTATTGAAAAAGACAAGATATTTTTGTCATGCATGCCGTACACAATTCTGGCCACGAGATGTCACCAGACGTTAAGCATCAAAACAGCCTGGAAAACATCCATCCATTATCTAAGCCACTTATCCTCACAAGGGTCGCGAGAGTGCTGGAGTCTATCCCAGCTACCTCAAGGCAGGTCCAAAAGACAGACTTAAAGAAATTGGGAAGTCCAGTTTTAATTTAACATCCAGTTTTCAGTGATGGTATCAGAGGTGTGAATTGAAAACCTTTGAGAAAACGTAAACGTCATTTGATGCCACTTTAGGGTAAACGGGTAAATGCTTTCCTTGAGGTATCTAATTTACCCAAAAACGGGACCATTTTGAGACCTCAAAGTCACACTAATTGTGTTCTCACCCACACAATTTCAATATTTATATTAGCAGGAAGTGAAATTTATTGGAAGGAAGAGTATTATAATAACATCAGTCCCTCGGGTCTATCACTACAGCACCACAAATAATGGAACTTGAACTGAATCACAATGAAATTACAACATTTAACTTCAGTTGAGCAAGTGTTGGAAGACTGAGACCTATTCGTAATTTTGATGTAAACCAAAAACACACGGGTTTGACTTTGGAATTGTATTTTATAATACAGCAGAACAAGTTGGTGTTACATCCATTTCACAGTTCTGAGATTGGGGGTTTGAATCCACCCTCGGCCTTCCTGTGTGCCATCAGAATGTCTTACCTGTCCTTCCGTCTGTTTCTCTGGTCCTCCAGCTTCCTGCCACATTGTAAAAAAATGTATGTTAGGTTCAGTGAAAATTTTTAACACTAAATCTTTCCGGGTATCATCAACGTGCAAATGGCACAAAGGCTTTTTAGACTTCCGTGGTTTATCCCATCTGTCTTTAGGTAAGAGGCCAAGACCGTGCCTCCTATATACTTTATATATCCATCCATTGTCTGTACTGCTTATCCTCACAAGGGTAGCAAGTATGCTTGAGCCTTCGGGCAAGAGGCAGGACCCAGAACTGGTCATCACGGGCAGTGAAATATTTTACTATGAATATTTTTATTTAGTTATGGTCACGGAAAGTATTGTGATGACCACCATGCGTGGTGGGGTGCCGCCCTACCATAGTGCCCTCTATTGACCGGTTGCCACTAACCTAACATGCATGGTTTTAGAAGAGGAGAGCACCCAGAAAGCACAGGAAGCGCATGAAAAGTCCACCACTGTCATCCATGGCACGCCTTTGCCTTCTTACCTTAACAGCATAATGTCGGTTTCCCTATTATGTCTTAAAGCTCTGGGGAAATACATTTTTTGCCATTCTGAGACGCCCTCACCTTTTTCTGCCCAGACAAATATTTGGACCCCTGCAGAGCTCATAATACAGCACTCACAAATTATGACAAAGACACCTACTTAATACGAGTAACAATTTAAGTATTAAAGTAATATTTTCCTGCTGTTTTGTTGCCAACCTCTCAAATGCACTCAATCTTATGTCATGGACAGCATTGGCCCCCAGGGCGATAAATTCTGAATAATTGCTGATTTTTTTTCTGTAACACTGCACCCAAGATTAAAAACCCAAACCTGTGAGGTAGTCGTGATAACCACTGGTCTTGCCATGCTGCCAAACTTTGCAAACAATTATAATTCTACTCTACTTGTTTCTATGACAATAATCATAATGAGTGCATACCTAGAGTCCATATATTCAATTCAAATACTGTATAACTCATTTGAAAAAGATGCAAAAATGGAGAGGAAGATATTGTTTGCACCATCCGTTGAAGAAACCAAGGCAGGCAAGTGTCGCCTAGTTAAAAAAAAATGTGATCGTAGCCTCTGCAGGAAACACAAAAAGGAAGTGAGAAATGAACAGCAAGTCTCAATGAAGCTGTAAGAGAGAGCATGATAAGAAACGCGTCATAAGAATGTCCATCAAGAGAAGAACGTACTTCATTCTACTGTGTGAATCCCGACTATTCATAGGCCAGGAACACTGCAGGCTTTCTCTCCAGCCTCAACATTACCATACAATGCTGTCAGTGTGAGGAGGACTAGATGTGAAGTAGGACAACAACCAGCATTGCGGCCAAATGTAGATGTCAGCCACAAATGCGTCAACAAGATGTGCAAACGTGATACCGTTACATTTCCTGTTTCTCACAATCAAGAGGGTACTGAACTTAAGAAGGAACAGGAAGCAGAAAGTAGCCCGAAAATATTTCTTGTCACCAGTCCTCAAATCTATAACAAGGCTTGTTTAAAAATACTACCTCACCTTGTTCATGAGTTTACTTTCTATCAGAATATGCATCCATCCATCCATTTTCCACGGCTTCTCCGAGATTGAGTCACAGAGGCAGTAGCTTTAGAAGAGATGTCCAGACTTCCTTCTCCCCAGCTACTTCATCCAGCTCTTGCCGGGGATAAGATTTTCCAAGTCTCTAACTTCGGCCTGTGCCTAACTCACACTGCACCCGAGCCCTTATGGCGCCTCCCGCAGGTGGTGAGCCCATAGGAAGGGGCTCCGGCTGCAGCAGTTTTGTATTTGCCTCACTGTCACAGCTATCTTTCCTGTGCCACCACAGCCCAGTCTAGTTAAGTCTTTTTTCCTAGTAGTTATCTGACCTGGTTTTCATGTTTTTGTACCTTGCCTTTTGCCACGTTTTTTTGTGCCTTTGTCTTTGTTAGACTGCCTACCTGTGTACGACCTCAGCCTGGAAAACCAAACCATAAAACCACCCTCAAAATCATACCACTGCCTCGGGAGTCCTGCATTTGGGTCAGACACCATGTCCCATGGTCATGACACACACACTGCTCCACCACAGCAAGCTGACAACTTCCAGGACAAGCAGTAAGAAATATCGTGCTATTAAAGATAATCTTGGTGTGTGTGTGTTAAAATAAAAATAAATAAATAAAATAACATCTCCAAATCATGTTGGGTGGTCCGTTCATTTAAAATATCTAACACTTTTAGCAACTGTTAACTGTTGTGACGCCGGGACCCATATTTTTCTACTATTACAAAGTCATGACCCACTTTCATAGATGCTAAGAATAAACATGTTTTTCGTTTTGGTTTTAAAAAAAAAAACATTGTATGGAACGTCATATTTTTAAAATGGAGTTTCAAATGAGTTTGCTGGACTGTCCAAGGCTGAGCTGCACTGTATTTGTTTATGGGGTAAATAACTGCCAATAGAAAACAAGGAAGTGACATTTCTTGTCACTTTACTACCCCATGTGGAAACTCGGTACGCTTCTATATTCTCCCCCAGAAAAAATCGGAATAGGAATACATGTATTTGTTTTATTAGCTTACTAGGTGTCCACAAACCTCCCGAAATAGCTCTGTGACCCATCTTTGGGTGCCGAGCCACCAGTTGAGGATCACTGCTGTACAGGCTGTGAGCACCAAAGTTTGCCAAACCCTGTTGTAGTAGATTCATTTTAATGGGACACTTGACACGTTTCTGGTCCAGAAAGAATAATGAATGAAAATGTTTATTCTCTTCCCCTCTGCCCAATGGAAACAAATATCTAAAATTCTTTCCTCCATGATTGATTTCCTTTGTGTCTGAGCAATGGTGTTGTGAGTCAAGAGGAGACATTTGCTAAGAGCTGAGGGGAACAATGTCCTCCCACTTCCTTCCTTGCTGTTCAGTATTTAATGCACTTCGCCTGAGTTGCAACAAGGGGGCAATTTCTACTTCTTAACTTCTCTAAAAAAAAAAAATCATACCAGTAATTCTGTTGTTCATTTTAGATTACACTGGCACAGCCTACCTTGTTGTAATGCAACTGCAAACACCATATTCAACCAATTACTTTGAAATAAATGCTAAAATGTAAACAATGTCAGTTCACTAACAACATCATTCGTCACAAATTAACCTTTGGGCAATAGACAGGGTACACATAAGACTTGGTAAGCAGCCAATTGCATAGGGGACATATTGATAAACAACCACTCACACTCTTATTAATTAATATTTAGGTGTTTTGTCTTTGAGGAAATTAACATGGTGACCCCCGTGGGTGGTGGTTGAGGGCTACTATTGACCAGCTGCTATTGAACAACATTCTAGGTGAATGAATAAAACTCATAAATGAAAAAGGCGTATAAAAATAAAAAACATAATCATTAAAGTTACAAAAATAAATATATTTTATTGGCTTTATGTCTGAATTTGGAATCATTTTGCATCTCGGCTTTAATGCAGCAGGTTTGAATCTGTTCTTCAGAATTTCTGCCCCCAACGAGTCTAAACACGGGGAAAGTATTTAGCTGAACTGTTCACCACCCGTTTTGGGACGTGAAATATGTGTGGCTTTGTCTTCATGCTGTTCAGGCTTGCCATGCTGATTTTCCGCAGTTTCTTGGAAACACATTCATCATACTGGAACCCTGAATTAAACACTATAAAATGTCCACTCACCCCTTTGCACGATCCACAGAACAGACTTGTGCAGTACTGGGTATCAAAGTACAGGGAATAAGGAATCACTTACTCATTTCTCAAATTAAATACCGGTAGTCTTCTAAATGTTAGCTGTCACATGTAATGTAACATATTGAAATATAGGGGTGCATGACGATTATAAGCTACAGCTATACATTTGTTTTGCTTTCAAACCTGTTTTGCACATCTTAATAATACTTATAGCATACAGTTGAATGCTACATTCCATTTACCATGGAACATGCACATGCAGGCTACTGAGGTGTGTCCCTCCTTCAGGATACTTAAAGACAAAGCATTTTAGTTACTCTCATAATCCCCTCAAATGAATCCTATGTGATTTTTAAATAGTTTTCTTGCTGCTTAATGATGGACATGTTCTTGTACCCGCTAAACAATATCCTTTGTTTTTATTTGGCATTGTGTATGCTGCATTTCCAAATTGGACCGCTATAATAAGACATTTCACGTCAGTCAGCAACAACTAAATCTTTTGCACCACAAATGAATTATTGATAACATCCCATCGGATGATTATGAGGTCAGGATATTCCTGCCTGCAGTAAGATGCAATAGGCTTCAGCACACCTAAGACCCTAGTGAGGATAAGCAGTGTAGAAAATAGACAGATGGGTAGTAATAATAATGGCGGCACGGTGGATTAGCTGGTAAAGCGTTGCCCTGACATTTCTGAGGTCCCGGGTTCAATCCCGGACCCACCTGTGTGGAGTTTGCATGTTCTCCCCATGCCTGCCTGGGTTTCCTCCGGGCACTCCGGTTTCCTCCCACATCTCCAAAACATGCAACATTAATTGGACACTCTAAATTGCCCCTAAATTGTGATTGTGAGTGTGGCTGTTTGTCCCTATGTGCCCTGTGATTGACTGGCAACCAGTTCAGGTTGTACCCCGCCTCCTGCCCGTTGAAAGCTGGGATAGGCTCCAGCACTCCCTGCGACCCACGTGAGGATAAGCGGCAAAAGAAAAAGCTTTGATGGATAATCATCCTGTAAGAAAGCCACTGATGGTGGAGTGGTACACACGCCTGACTTGGGTGCAGGGAGCGTGGAATCGATTACAGCTCTTTAATGGTGTCGATACGTGCCGTGCAACTCAATGCTGAGCAGTGCAGGGTGCAGTCCGCCTTTTGCGACGCTAGAAAATGTATGGATGGATGTTGAAAGACAATATTACTTGTGATTGGCTTCCTACCAGTTCAGGATGTATCCTGCCTGCTTGCCCAAAGACAGCAGGGATAGGCTCCACCACTTCCATGCGGCTCAGAAAATGTATGAACAACAGTATAAAATGAAAATAAAACACAATTACATACTACTGGTGGCACGATGGACGACTGGTTAGCACATCTGTCTCACAGTTCTGAGGTCACAGGTTAAAATTGGGCCATGTCTATGTGGCCTTTCCATCTTCACATGTGCCTCTGTGGGTTTTCTCCAGGTACTCAGGTTTCCTGCCACATTTCAACAACATGCGCGGTCAGTTAATCGAAGACTAAATCCCCCATAGGTGTGATTATGAGTGTGGCTGTTTGTCTCCATGTGCCCTGCGATCTGCTGGCAACCAATTCAGGGTTTACCCTGTCTCCTGCCCGTTGACAGCTGGGATAGGCTCCAGCACTCCCGCGACCCTTGTGAGGATAGGCGGCTAAGAAAATGGATGGATGGATGTTTATATGCCCCCTGCGATTAGCTGGTGACCAGTTCAGGGTGTATGTATGTCTCACTGAAACGTAGCTGGGATAGGCTCCAGCGCACCCCCTTCTCTAGTGAGGATAAGTGGTATGAAATATGGATGGATAATTATCAACAGTGGTGTTTTTGGGGGTGCTTAGACAAAGTAAGTAAAGTACAGTAATTATACTTTATTACTTCAAAGAGTGTACAACGGATACCTTTTACATGAAAGTCTAAAGTGTACAACAGCATTTATTTCTCAACCTTGGTGGAGGTGCATCAAGTCAAACTCATAAAAACGAACCGAACAATATCACAATATCCATATACAGTACTGTAGCCACTCGTACCACTTGTGGACCGACCAATAGAGTCGTTGAACATATTTGTTAACAAAACAATAAAGACATAAAGCACAGACGTAACAGTTAACATCAAACACATCGAACAAACGTCTTTTATCGGTCTCACGTCAGAACATTGGTGGCAACGTAACAACACACGGGCGTTTTACCTACACCCATAGAAAAGTACTTGGAAGGTATTTTCGAGCTCTGTTCGAAAGAGTTTCCCTTTATCCACGTAGCCAGTCGGCGCGAACTACCGCAATAGTAGTTCTGTTTATTTTTTTTGCATCGATTGTTGATGACACTCAAAATTCTGACTTGCACTTTTTTTTTTACGTTGAGTCCACTTTTTTTAAATGCCTTACGAGTAGTATAAACATGTTGACAATGGATGTACGTAGTCACATCAAACTAATCAGTGTACCTGTACTTTGTTATTGAAGCGTTGTCAATATATGTGGCAACGTGACTCGTGTTCTAGAAAAATCCTTGGACGTAATGGTACGTACGTGTATGTCAAAAATCGCAGGGTAAAGTAGGTCGTTCAAATACCAACGTATTCATCCGCCGCGTACTATATTACGCGACGAAGCAGTGGGCCAATCACAACCTCCGCGGAGTGATTTAGTCGGGGCTACACCCAGCAGGCCCTTGTCTGGCGTTTGTGGCTTCTCTTGGTTGGTTGGTGAGAGCAGAAGAAAACCGGGTATTTCTCCCTTTCACTTTGCTACTTGTACCCATTAAGCCACCGGCTGCTATTCTCCTGCTTTCCTTCGTTTCCCCAGAATACCTGTTTAACTTTCTTGACTCAACTTATTCTTTTTTTTTTTTAATCTTAAGAAAACATGTCCTGGCAAGGCTACGTGGACTCACTGATAGGCGATGGTTCCGTCTGCCAGGATGCGGCCATTGTCGGGTACTGTGGCTGCAAAGGCGTCTGGGCGTCATCTAACGGCGGCATGTTCTCCAGCATCACGGTTAGTTGGCTCTGTCTCACAATTTCGGGGCTCCTTCGGTACGGAAATGTACACAGGCGGGCGTGTGCTTTTCTTATGAGCGGGCCTAATCACAGCCTGTAGTTTACGTGGCTTCCTCTGCTTGGTCCTGCTGTCTCAAAACCGCTATGTTGTGTTGCAATATGTCGCGAATTGTGTGTGTGTGTGTTTTTTTTTTTTTAATGAATTGATTAATTGATAGGTTTTGCGCGAGCTTCGAGGCGTCAGCCATTTATCGTTCGCTGGCGCTTACTTTTCCGGAAGCCGTCAGAACGTATAAAATTATGCGGACAAAGTTTATTTTAATGGCGCGGCGAATTAAACTTTGAATATCCGTTAGTTTAAAATTGCGGTCTTCTCAGTGACTTTTAGCCAACGTTGTCAATTGTTCCCGTTTATGCCTCTTCCCGGTAGAATGTCAATCTGCCGCCCCACATCTTCCAAGATGGCGCTTCCACCCAGTTTTTTTTCTCCCGTTCGGCGTGGAGGCCAAAATCAAAGTTAGCGCTGTGTACCTTATTTTTATTTATTTATTTTTTTAAACATTAGCGGGGCGAAACTTGGCCTATTGATCTGTTGGTGACGTTAATTCAGTCTGCCTTTCCTGCGCGTTCTCGCTTTTCGTTTCTCTGGGTGTTAACCAGAAACGGTTGTTCCAAGGTTTACAACAAAAATCTTACAATCTGTAAGATACCAGAACTTTTTTTTTTAGTTGTTACATAAAATGTACAAGTAACGCGAGAGTTGCTCCTTTTCCTAAGGCGTGCTAGCAATTGTACCGGGGCATTGAGCACGCGATGTTTCATACGAATGTTATTTTATTTTTTTTTTTTTTACGTTTTTGTCCTCTCACCACCCACTGAATAGTGAGGACATATTTCGACTGGCAGTCGTGGCGTTGCCTCACATTTGGCCCCACCGTCCCGGGACTAACGTTCGGTCGAACTTCCGCTTCCTGGTTGCCGCGTGTTCTGTACTCTACTGCCTTATGACTTTGCACTTCTGTGTGCAGACTTGAGCAGGGCGAGGCTTTTTTTTTTTCCCCACTCAAGTGTAGACATGTTTGACAGAGTGCTGTGCAAGATCATTTTGGGGCTTTTGCAAATAAAGAAATTGACACTTGGAAAGAAGCT
Organism: Syngnathoides biaculeatus; assembly: GCF_019802595.1. NCBI lineage: Eukaryota > Metazoa > Chordata > Actinopteri > Syngnathiformes > Syngnathidae > Syngnathoides > Syngnathoides biaculeatus. The sequence continues at coordinate 19,888,919 of NC_084646.1, forward strand.
AGGTGACCTGAAATACTGAAGTTGACCAGTTCCCAAAAAGTATTTGTTGTGAATGTTATATTGGTGGGGCACTGGTGATGTTTTTCAATCTGTCCCACTATTTCGTATTGTCCCAAGTAGTGAGCCGCTAAATTGTGTATAAAGTTACTCAAAGTCTTTGAAAACCCGTTTTCCTATATTTGAATATGCTATATCTTCAAAGTGCTTTTCAGGAAGGACAGTCTAGAATATTTTGGGGAATTGATTGTTCCAGTCATCTAGTATTTAAATTTATTGTAAACATTTTTCAGATTAATTTTAGTAACTAATTATAGGGTTGCGTGACCATCTTGAGCATTCATAAAAAGAAATTAAAATTTCCTTCCTGTGAATAAATGATGGAACTTAAAAGGGTGTTAATACACCAGTAGGAACTTTTACATTTCTATGAGGTCTGGTTTTACTGTCTTAAAATGCTTCCAAGAAGATGGATGCTCAGACTTTTGTTTTACATATATTCGTGTAAAAGAATGATACACTTGTTGAACAGACCACCAGCAAGTTCAGTTCAAGTCATGGCCTTTGCCTGTTAGTCGTTATCGCATCTTAGACAGGAAGTCCGCCGATCATGTGGTGTTATGCAGGTAACGGATTTTGTACTGTTGATTGCTTGAATAGGTAAAAAATGTTTAACTGGTTTCCGGAGTGAAAGCCAATTTCTGCAAGTATCTTGTTTTGGTTAAATGAGCTTTCATAAAGTAACTGAAATTGGAGGATTTGAACAATTTTTAGTTGAATGTCATAAAATTATCAGAATTGTCAATTGATACCTGCTTTGCAGCGATGAAAGTCTTCTGGATTTTCCCGGAATTCCAGATTTTTAAATTTTCATGAAAATTGAGGAAAAACTGCCTAAAATTAATCTGGATATTGGTTGACAAAATTGAATGAACATGCGTTTTGAGTTCGTTGTTTTGCTTTCATGAGCGTAGCCATGTTGTCACTAACTCTAGTAATAGTAACGCCCCTCCCCTCACATTCTCTCAAGACGTTGCTTATTTTGTGTGGTCTTGACATTAATTTATTTCATAAACTTCAACTAAATCGGTAGTCACCCGTATACAGGAAATGCAAGTTAACAGTTTTGAGCATGTACGAAAGCCCATGTTCAGAACTGCTTCATGTAATGCGAGTGGATTTACGTCAAAAGTCAACAACATGAGCCATGTCAAAGGAAATTCAGTTACACCAGGGGGTGCTCAATGCGTCGATCACGAGGCAGTGTGAGGCGTTTATTTAAAAAAAAAAAAATATATATATATATATATATATATATATATATATATATATATATATAATATCGTTAGTCGCTTGATCCAGGTGTGGTCAATACGTAGCACATGCACATAAAGCAGAGTTCTCGCAAGACGGGTCTCCTATTTACGGCAGTCCCGTGGTGCGTGCCCCCATCCCCACAAAACAATACGTCACGATTGGTGACAGGAATGTTTGCTCCAATGTATCGCGAGCATGTTGCCACGAACGCTGATTATGTTGCACTAACTTTCAGCACTTTCGAAACATTGCGAGTATATCGTTCGTGTTTATTCCTTGACAGGCCAGTGCATTTACCTTTTCCTCAGTTTGTCAGATCAAGAATTTTTATGGATGAAAAATTTTAAATACAGTCTTATATCATGTTTTACTAATACCAGTTGAGATTGGAACTTATCATTTCTGAGTTTTAAATTTTAATTTTATATTAATCCAGTGAGTTATTTTAAGGCCATCCCTAATCACATCTGCATATTAAAGGCAACTGATTATACTATTAGTATTACTAGATCTGTATCTAAGATAGTGAACAATGTGGTCGAGTGTATCAGTAGAACGCAATATAAGTTTGAGACTTAAATGTTAATAGTAATTACTACAAATCAACTTCTTAAACATGTTTTGCTGCGTAGAAATTCTAGCATGTATTTTTGTGTATATACTATATAGTATAATGTGGGGGAAAAAGGACAATTTTAGATATCTTTTTACTGAATAGTTCACTTAATTCATTTGTCTTGAGATGAACTGGCATATTTTAAAGACAAATGTGATTTTGTGCTATCCAGAGATAGGGGAATGGGGGCAAAAAAATCTGGGCTTGCCCAATTATTTATTTTTTGGTCAGGACTTGAAAATTTTACATTCAATTTTTCAGAATTTTGTTCAGATATTGCCAGAATGCACCACAGCCTTCCATTTTTTTTATTTATCCCCCCCCAAAAAATGCCCCCGGACCACCCTTAGTGCTCGCATTTGTATTTTTAGGAATTTTCATGAAAGTCGACTTTCATCTCTATACTTTGAGCACCTTTTTAAAAGGAGTAAAAATGATGGCTGTGTCCAAAAAATTAATACAGTGGTACCTTGACTCGGTTGAATGTTAAGTGAGTAAGCTCAGAGCATTCCACTGCATATTTACTTGTCACCTATTGTAGTTTTTGAGGATGGCCATCACTTCTGAAGGGGGAAAAAAAACATCTTTTTGCTGTTTTTCTGCTTTGCCTAAAACATTGGCAAAGTGTCACCTTGGTGGCATCTTATGGTAATTAGATGTCAGGGAAAGTGTTGCCATTTCAGACATGCTAAACCTTTGTGTAATAAGTCGTTTTCTGCAATATGGCATTTATAGGTAACTTTTATTTTCATCAGGCATGTCACTCGCATGCAGCTTTTTGCAGTTTGTACCAGGGTCAATGGTGTATTGGGCTGTCACTCATCTTTTTTTACTTTTAACATTTGGACTATTTTATGAGGGCCGGACCTCTAGGCTTGAACTGCATATGTTGGGCCTGAGTGTATGGCATAAATTACTCATACAGAATTTAAGACTAATTTGCTGATGCAATTGAACCTAAAGTTAGGATGTTATTTTAGGTCTCTAAACACTTAAGATTATATCACTTGGATGTTTTTTTTTTGGGGGGGGGGTGTTTTTCATTGGCCCATTGCCTCTTCAGTCTGCAGTGAAGAAAGAGGTGTACAACTCGTGTCACAGGCCCACAAGAGTTATGGTTAATCTTGGAGGGCTGTATGATTGTAAACTAGGGATGGATGAGTACTGGCACCAGGTATATGTATTGAGCTGATACTGACCTTATTTCAAGGCATTGTGTATTTAGGAAAGCTACCAATCCTAACCACAGGTAATTAACAAAAAAACAAATCTGATATTGGTAAATCCACCTCGCTTAATCATTGTCACTACACTGGAGGTTGCCACATTGAGTAGGCACATAATCAGGATTTTTTTTTTTGGGGGGGGGCGATCAGCAAGTTAAAAAAAATAGGTGTTTTTAAAGAACCTGTTCATCTACAGTATACTTTTGTACTTAATTGCTCAAGAAACATAATTGTAATAGATGACGACATTGGAAGAAATGTGTGACAGATGGGACAAATGAGTGGTTTTCGATTTATATGGCAGGAAGTACATTCAAGTAATTAATGTATCCGATTTACCCCGCACCCCTAAATTATAAATTCTGTTCCTTTGGTCTCTAAAGGTTGCACACCACTGCTCTAGTCAGGTCATGTATTCTACAGTCTGGTAAAGCCAACATTACAACACGACAATGGATGCTAACTCGGTGTAATTAAATTACTCCACCCACACTGAAACTTTGGAGCAGGTGTCACCAACACCGTGCCTGCAAGCACATGGTTGCCCATGAGGACCACTTAAAGCAACCGGGGGGCATGTTCTAAAAATAGCAATTGTCATAAATTATTTGTGCATTAAATTTTAAAACTGGCTTGCTTTCATGATTAATTTTTAAAAAGCCATAAAATAACATTTTATGTATATTGAACTCTGAAGTTTCCCATTAACCGGTCATGTTGCCCTCCATAAGATTGGTGTTTGACGAAGTAGTCCTCAACCTCAAAAAGGTTGGTGACCCCTGCTTTAAAGCATGATTTGAGAGAACAGCAGCATGTTTATGCACAACCGTTAGAGCTACAGCTAGCTTGTGTGGCTGCATAAACATTTGTTGCCTGCTTGTGAACTGTATTGTATTAAAAGTGCAGGAGTATACTTCAATCACGCTTGAAACAAACATCCTCTCCTGAGCACCGGTGAACACTGGCAAGCACCCCCCCCCATTTCGTTCTTGTCGGTGCTATCCAGTCTTGTTATTGCCACATAAATTACTGTATCCTCTTGCATTTGAAGTGACAAGATAAAGCTCAATGATTTTATAAAGCAAACATGTTGCAGTGGTATTGGCAATCACTGTGATTTGACGGGCGCGATCGAGCCATCGCACTCACAAAGCTGCAGTCGAGCCAAAAATCACACCCGTAAAATTTGTTCAGAGTAGAAATACATATTCTCAGCGTACATGAAAACCAATCCAGCGCAGGGAACCACAACCTGAATTATTTATTTTTTATTTTAAACAAAGCACACAGTCTCCTGCTAGTTTGCCTGACTCTGCTCTTGTTTGGGTTTTAAAGGGGTACACTCATTACAAACACCGTCCACCCACACAGTCGCTTACGTAGAGCAGAGCGAGTTAGACATGCTGCTTGTTTACTCTCGATAATGGTAAAAGTTTAAAAAAAAAAAAAAAAAAGTGCTGTTGCTTCAATGATTGTCAGGGTATGTGAATAATATAAGAAAAAGTGGTGAAAGTGGATGAGATTTTTTTTTTTTTTTTTTTTTTTTTTTTTTTTAAAAGTTAAAAAAAAGTTGGTCTGAAGCCAAAGTAGAAAATACAGGATGAGAGATGGTGCATAATGTTAAAATTCCACCTTGGCACAACCTGATCACGGATGAAATTACGTAAGCGTATTGTGAAAGCACAGACAATGCAGTGCACAAAAAGCTAATTCTGTAGTTTAAATATAGGAGGCAACATAACATTACCTTAAAACTGTTTGGGAGAATCATTCAGCTTTCAACATGCATTGCTAAAGATATTCTGCAAGCAATAATTCCGTTTTACACTGAGAAAAACAGACAGGGATATCATTGTGGTTTAAAAAAAAAAAAAATGAAAAAGTTGCAAGCGACCTTTCAAATTTAGTTCATAGTCAGACACAAGTTAGAGGGAACATTGGTCTTGACATTAATTTACAGGTTTATTTCATAAACGTTGGTAACAAAGAAGCCTGATCCTAAACAATCAGTATTCACCCAGAAACAGGAAATGCAAGTTCACTGTACTGAGCACATTAGGAAGTGATTCCAAAAGCACACGTTCAGAGCTTCTTCACGTACTGCGAGCACATTTACGTCGAAAGTCAACATCATGAGCCATTTCAAAGGAAATTCAGTTACACTGAAAACATTTCTGGGCTATAACAGTTAATGTTGCAGTATCTTAATGATAATAAAAATGAGATTGTGATTTACTTTGACTTGATCTAAGTTCTAACGTTCGACTAGTCTGTCCATAGATCTAAATGCGAAAGGTCATTTTCTCCCGTGGTACCTCGTTATCTTGAAGTTAAAAACTTTTCCCTTCTTCATGCTTTAGGAGGGTATAGATCTGCTAGCTTTCATCAATGGAATGACAATAGATAACGCCATAAATTACGCTAGGTTATAGCAATAAATCTTGATTCAATAAAATGATTTGATTATATGAATACTTAGTTTTGGAATTGAATGTCTATTGACCTCTTTAAAAATGTCTCAGTGCAATGTCAAATTATGATTATGGTATTAGGTAACAACTACATACTCAGGTTTAATAACTAAGTTATTTTAAGGTCTTGAGATTCCATCTTTAATCACACCTGCAACTATCTGTGGGCATGACTGATTACACCTGTACATTTTTCTAATGTGAGTGACTCTATTGGAATACAAGTTTTTATTGCATTAGTCTGACATAATACAATCGTGAGAGCAAATTTCTCTTATCTGTGCTGGGCATTATATGTTGTCTCTACCATACTGCCGTTTTTTTTTTTTTTTTTTTTTTTTTTAAATTAAAAGGCAGTCAAAAGACTCACAACAAGGCTTAAAAAAATAGGTTTTGTGTGTGTGTGTGTGTATAGTGCATGATTGCAACGCGGTTTAAATGTCTTGTGGAGACAATGACGTCATTGGTTGGGATTTCCAAATTATGATCATCATAAAATGCTAAGTATCTGCTGAGAACGATCAAGCTGATAAAATTGGTGTGAAATCTGTTGGCAAGTCGTGAAAGTACAAGGTTCTGTATTTTAGTGAGTGACACCATGAGCTGCACTTTTTTTTTTTTTTTTTTTTTTTTTTTTTTTTTTTTTTTTTTGGCGGCTCCTTACCATACCAATGTTTGCCCCAATTAACTAATTTCAATTAACAGCTAAAATACATTGGCAGATGTGGCTCTCTGAGCACATTTCAGGGGCATTATGGTATCTTAAGCATGCCCGGCCACCGAACACATACAATTTTGAGTTATAGTATCCCGTACGTAACGCTTAAAGAAAACCAGTGATGTTTAATGGCTAACTTGGTATGGTCCGAGGGGGGGGGGGGTACCATTCTATAATTGACCCTGACTGTCCCATTTTCTCCAATAAAGACGACAACCTGGGATCCAAGTTACATATCTAATTCTACCGGGGCTGGGCTATGGTCACTTTCATACAGTGCTGGACAAAAGTGAATTGCATGCCATTTTTTTTTAACCTAAAAGTGTCAGTCATTAACTGAACTGCTGTAAATTTGTTTTAAATAACCACCTATCTAAAACTGTGAATAATTCTAATTTGTATTTCTTTTTGCAGGCTGACGAAATTGACAAGTTGGCGTTAGGTAACCGTGAAGCTTTATGTACCGATGGACTGACCTTGGGGAAAGTCAAATGCTCTGTAATCAGAGATTTATTTGATGAGGCTGACAATCACACGATGGATCTCCGGACAAAGTGTACAGGAGGAGGTCCCACATACAATATTACTATTGGCAAATCTAATAAAGGTATGTACACTGAGGGTTTTGTCTTTTGTACATATACTGTATAAGCAGCTATGGTGTCTGGCCAATTCTGATTCCATCCCTTAGCGCTTAACAATTTCCCCTTAGTTGAATTGGGTCGACTTGTTGGCACCAATGATGCCCAGCTGGGTGTGTCAGGCAGATGTGACTATTAAATTTCCAAGATGCCATCTTGGTTCAAATGAATGTGACTCTTAATGACTTTAGTTTAGGAGTTTTGAAAGGTGATGATTTTGTTTCCTACGTCTTGATGGGGTGCATTTTTATGTTTCATCTTTATCTACTCTAGAAGCATATTTTTATCAAGGCAACATTGGCAAACTCGCACTATGGCTGAACTCGACCAATAAGTAACAAACCTCAAAAAACTCAGAATACCATAAAACAAATTTGTGTCACAGGAACAATGAATATCGGTTTGGCATCCCACAATTTTTAGCATTGAAGTAAGACATAAGTTATCAAAAAGACACTATATACATCTAGCCATCATCCACATTTTTTTTTCTTCTGCTTATCCTTGCGGGGAGTGCTGGAGCCTATCCCAGCTGTCAATGGGCAGGAGGTGGGGTACACCCTGAACTGGTTGCGAGCCAATCACAGGGCACATCGAGACAAACCACAGCCGCACTCACAATCACACCTACGTGCAATTTGGTGTCATGAATTAATGTAGCATGTTTTTGGATTGTGGGAGGAAACCGGAGTGTCTGGAGGAAACCCATTAGAAAATTGAAGAAGCTAAACATGACTGTCAATCTCAGAGTAGCGCCCCAGGCACGATATCACCTCTTATTTCCAATCACGGATGGCACGGACGGTTCGCCTGCTTAAACCAGCACATGTCAAGGCCCGTCTTAAGTTTGCCAATGACTATTTGGATGACAGAAGTCATGGGAGAAAGTTTTTTATTTATTTTTTTTTTTTTTATTTATTTTTTTGGGGGGGGGGGTGTCTGAGACCAAAATTGAACTTTTTGGTCATAATTTCACTAACCGTGTTTGGAGGAAGCCCAATGATGAGTTCCATCCCAAGAACACCATCCCCACTGTGAAGCATGGGGGTGGTAGCATCATGTTTTGTGGGTGTTTTTCTGCACATGGGACAGGACGACTGCACTGTATTAAGGAGAGGATGACTGTAGCCGTGTATTGTGAGATTTGGGGAACAACCACTTTCCCTCAGTCAGAGCATTGAAGATGGGTCGTGGCCTGGTCTTTCAACATGACAATGACCTGAATGAAGCACACAGCCTGGAAAACCAAGGAGTGGCTCTTTAAGAAGCGTATCAAGGTTCAGTCTCCAGACCTAACCAACAGAAAATCTTTGAAGCAAGCTGAAACTCTGTATTTCTCAGTGACAGCCCAGAAACCTGTTTGATCTCAAAGATCTGTGTGGAGGAGTGGGCCAAAATCCCTCCTGCAGTGTGTGCAAATTTGGTGAACAACTACAGGAAATATTTTGACCTCTGTAATTGCAAACAAAGGCTACTGTACCAAATATTAACATTTGTTTTCTCTGGTGTTCAAATACTCATTTGCAGCTGTATCACACAAATAAAATGTTAAAAAAAAAAAAATCAGACATTCTGATTTCTGGATTTTCTTTTTAAATTCGCTCTGACAGTGGACATGCACCTACGATGAAAATTTCAGACCCCTCCTTAATTTCTAAATAGAACTTTCAATAAAGCAGGGTGTTCAAATAACTTATTTTCTTCACTTTACTATTGACTTTTGGGAGAATTTCCAATTTGTGGTTATATAGGTATTTTTTTCCAGAAATATTAAAATGGGTGTACAGGAAATGCTGTAGTATAATAGTAAAACAATATCTACATTTCAACTGGAATGTTGGGTGGGGGGAAGAGAGTAATCTTTGGTCATATTGCTCTAAAAAGAACTATAGACTTGCAACTTTTTTTTTTCCTTCTATTTGGCTCTGTGCTGTTTCTAGATGGTTCATGTGAAGGAAAAAGCATTCGGTTATTACATTGGCCTAGTGTATTAAATGAATCCAATACCTGATGAGGCTATTCACAGTTACTGCTTCATGACTATTAAATACTGCCTGACATGTTAAGGCTAGAGTTTGACTACTGACAGCGTATGTGACTATACTCTGAAGCAATATTACGTGCTAACTCTATACCCCATTTCCCACCCCTGACCTTTTTAAAATTCATGACAATGCTGACATTCCGCCACAGTTGGCATTAGGTCACAAAGAGAACACAAACAAGCCTATCTGGAACATCTCCGAGGTCCGTGTCATGATTGTTGTGCGCCTTCGTCAGCGTCACGACCCCTCTCCAACACGTCAACTTCTGCCTGTGTATTCTGGCTCAAACGCATAGGTTCGAACATTGTACATTATTTTTGTTTGCTCAATGGCGGGAGTAGTAATAACACAGAGCGTCGACTCACTATTATATTAAAGTCTCTTACTATACTGGTACTAAAATTGCCCCAAAAAGTCAAGAAAGAACAAACCCTGTTACTTTTCCATTTGGTGAGTTCTGCACAGTTATCATTTTCAACTTAAGCACCATGGATTCATTAATCTTGAATTCTCTTGCAGCTGCTTGATTCCCATGTTTCTCCGCCTAACTGATACCTTGTAGTTTAAACTGCTTAAGCGTGTCTTTTCGTTAGTGCCAATTTTGGGGTTCCTTAGCCAAAGCGCTATGGTTTAGCGCAAAACTCATACCAGCATTCTTTGGGGGGTGCCTTTAGCATCCTCTCCCACAGCCACGCACAGCAGCGTGTCAGCAGGAAATGCTCCCAGTCGGCTACAAATACTGGACATTGGCTCACATATGAGACGGCCCTGTTCATTTTGAAGAAAATGTAAGACAGTGTGCCTTTTATAGTTGTGAAAATATGGTAGATTAGTTGGATCTTAATGCTGGGAAACAATTGGCCTTTGAATATTTTTGTAAGATATTAGCTTTAGATGAAAGCGTACTTGATTTCTCAACATATCCTGTCTGGTACCTGGGGAACCCCTTCTCTGATTAATGGCTTGAAAATGTCCACCAATACAGTTGTGCGGACAGCTCAAAATGAGTGAAATTTAAAATGTTCTTACCTATAATTTGAATTAAATGGAGCATTTTATTGTGAGTAGAATACGGCCAGGAGCAGAACTCATGTGCTTTAGCAAAACTCTTTAAGCGTTTACAATTGCTCATTGAGCCACCCGACCTCACGCACACAGATGGTTGCCACTTCTCATGTAGCTGTCTTCTAGCTGCTGAATGCATGTAGCATTATTCCCCTGGTTTTCATTTATTTTATTTTTTGTAAGTCTCTTAACCTTATTCCAGGATATAACTGTCCTGGAAGAAAAGCAGATCTTTTCTGGTTTCATCACTAGTTCCTGTAGTTAGAGCAACTAATTACACAGCTTTCATTCACCCTTAAAAATGTCTGTTTACCCACCTGCTTACTTTCTCTCATTTTCTCACTTTCGTCTTGATTAATGGTAAAGTGTGCATTAGGTGGGCTGACTATTTTGTGATTCAGCCTATTTGCCCCTTTTTGAAATTTATGAGGGATGGTCTAAAAGTAAGCCCAATTGTATTTTTATTAAAAAAAAAAAAAAAAAGTTGTCGTCCTCTTCCGGGCTGCAGTTTTGGAAATGCACATCAGAGGAAGGGGAACCACCATTAAACCTTTTCAAAAAAAAAAAAAAAAAAGATGTGGGAGTTGTAATGGGCTACATACGGCACAGTCAAAAAGTAGGTGTCCAGGATCAAGGATGAAGAACAAAAGACCTGCCTTGTGTTACGGACCAGTAGGCCATCTTCTGGGTTCATTCAAGGCGTAGTGCCAAGAGTTCATTATTTCAAAGCATGAAAATGAGTCACAGCTCTCTGTTCCTGACCGGCATCTAATAATGAATTTGTTTACAAAATGGCTCACTGGAAAAGAACTGGCTTAAACAATTTTTAACTTCAAGATGAACATTTTCAAAAAAAAAAAAAAAACTGGTTGGTTGTTTTAATTGGGCTCCTTACATTTGACTGCTCCTTGTCGGTAAATAAAATCCCTTCCAAATATTTGTCTTTAGCCTATTGTGAGAGTGCGGGGTTAACTGTAACGTGCTGTGTTGCTCTTGCCAGTGTTTTTAATCAATTTCCCCTTTTTTTTTGTCTTTTTATGTGCGCTCCAGCATTTGTTTTGGTCATGGGGAAAGAAGGAACGCATGGAGGGAAAATCAACGTCAAAGCACATGGTGTGACCACCTACCTGAGGCAGTCTGGATACTGAAGTATCCTGTGCCAGCCAGCAATCCCACCTACATACCCATCTACCTACCGCCCTGTTGCATTTCACTTCCTGTCCTAGTTGCTAAATACTTTTTTTTTTCTGCTCTCTGTTCCTCACCCAAACCACCTTAAGTTGATCCATAGCCAAGACGAGCTGATGACTAAGCGCGTCACTTGACTAAGACCAGCAAAATGAAAGCCAAAAGTCCCACAATGTGCTCCCTTGCAGAGCAGCCAATGCCTTCTTTTCATCGGGGCGCTTTAGCAGTAGCTCATCACGTCTTCCTTTCACACCAACTTCTCTGCCTGTTGGTTTACATTCATTCAGCTCCTTCAGGAAAAATTAATTAACCATTGGACATTCTTCCTCACATTTGTGCACCCGCATCCTTGTCAAGGTGTAGTTTGGGCCAGTTAACAATCATAATGCAGAGCGTTACTGTTCCTGTACACAGCATAAATCAAATGGACATTCCACAGTTACCGGCTCAGGCACCTTTTTCTGTTTTTCTTTTGCAAGCTCCTGTAATGTTGTATGAAAGGCTATCATTTTGTTGGACAATAAATATCTCTCGCTTTCTAAAAATCTGGAGTATGTTTAGTTTTTCCCCCAGATAGGACTACGTGTAGTCAAAGCTCCGGTGTTGATTTAAGAAAAGGGGGGGAAAAAAACATGGATCTGGTTTCTTTCCCCTCACTCTTCACTGAACCAGAAGAAACCATTTTGCTGTGTTCACGATTAAAACTGTGGAATGAATTGCCTTTTAGCACGCACTGAGCTCAGTACCTAAACTAACATCCGACTGATGATCAAGCAGTGACACTCAGATGGGTTGCTTGGAGCTAACGTGCCGTTTAAGTGTATTCTTGTGCCATAATATAGTAAGGTCTATCGCTGTTCTGAGATCCAATTTTGCTCACCTATAACTTGACTTTTATTGTCCCCCCCCTTTTGTTTCAACTCCACCGTTCAGGCCTTGTGTACTCAAATGTTTTAAAGTCCCCCTTGCTTCTCTAGTTTTCTTGAATCTTGGATACACTTTTGTCAATGCATTAAGTTTTCATATGCATACAACAAAGAATGCCATATATTGATTTTATCACCTTGTTTACAGACATGAAAATAAATTTGTTCCAATCAGAGAGGTTTCTTGTCCTGCTGTTTAGTTTGAAATATGTCATGCAGTAAAATGTGTGCACGGTCAACTCTTTTGCACTTTCCATTTAGTGTTTTTAATCCCGCCAGTTTTTTTTTTTTTTGAGACAATTCATGAGTTGAAATCTGAAGTATATGTACAGTAAGTGGGAAATTTAGGAAAACCTAGCTGTTTTTGGAAGCTGTTCATGTTTGTATTCTGTTGTCTATTGAGGCCTCGTAGCTCGGTGATTAGAGTGTCGGTTTGGTAAAGCAGGGGTTGTGAGCTTGTATCTCACTGGGGCCTCTATTGGTTGTTATTCTATTGACTGTTAATTCCAGATAGATTTTGTGGATCGTAATTTGAGCTAGGAACGTCTGAAGTTTTTGTATAATGTAAAAACTGAGTTCGGCCAAGATAATGGGTAACTGAGTTTTGGTTTATCAAAAGTCAGTCTCTACCTAGGTTCCAATTTTCAGATGCCTAAAGCTACCACCACCCTGTTAGAGCCATTTTATGCACTAATAAACGCCATTTACAGTGATTGTGCCCCTCTTAGAAATAAAACTCTGTGTCCCAGAAATGAATGTGCCTCAGTCTGAAATGGCTGCTTTGGAAGTTTAAAAGGATGAAAACAAAAGCTTTGAAGAGGCTGGCAAGATTAATCCACAATGAGTACAGTGCTCTCGGGCTGATAGGCCACTCAACCTGGAAGAAAGCCATTATTCAAAATGCAAACGGTCAAGTGGCTCATTTTTAGGACAAATGGCCTGAGGTCTGAGAAAATTAACCATTTGGACATAAAACTGTTTGGAGGAAAAAGGGGAGCTAGCAAGTTTGACTCTGTGACCTATGGGTGGAGCAGCATCATGTTCAGGAGTTGTTTTGCCTTCAGGACTGAACGGTACACTTCACAAAATAGATTGCATCAAAAGGAAATACTCAAGCCATATAAGGCCAGTAGATGGAAGCTTTTGAAGGTTTTTCAAATGGACAATTAGCCAAAGGATACTGCCAAACTGGTTACAAGAATTAACAAAGTCCTGACCTTAATAAAGTTTCTTTCGGCTTGTCCCTTTCGGGGTCGCCACAGCGTGTCATCTCAAGATGAACGCACATATTTGTCTGGCACAAGTTTTAGGCCGGATGCCCTTCCTGACGCAACCCTTCTCAGGGAGTGGAGACCCCGTTAATGCTATTGCAAATTGATGAACAGACCTGAAAAGACACATCAGAATTTACATTTAAATGTTTTCATCACAGGACAGAGAAGCTTGTTTTTGAAGACTCTTAACTTTCCAAGTAAAAGTATTATAATGTGACTGAAGGGTGTTTGTATCTGCCCAGGTGTTATTATTATTTTTTTTTTAAGATTGATTGCTTAAATGGCGCAAATTTTTTTTCTTTGGGTTTCACCTGTGAAAACTGCATTTCCTGATCTGCAAACATGAAGACCAGAGAGCTGTCTACGGGAGAAAAGCAAACCAATTTGAAGCGGAGAGCAGGGAAAATCAATCAGAGCTATTACACAAACCTTGAGCTGGGCCAATACAACAATTTGGAATGAAACTACTGGTATACTGCGCAAAATACAACCAACAGGTCGGCCAAGGGAATCCACAGTAGTTGATGGCAGAAACATGAGAGCTGTGTGACGAAACACCTAAAAACAACAGTGACATCAATGCCAGCCTCCACGGGTCAGCGGCAAAGGCATCACAATCCACTTGTTTGAAGATGACTTCAAGAGGAAGAAACATACAGGATATACCACAAGATGGAAATTACTCATCAGCAAAAAAAAAAAAATCAGAAGGCCAGATTGGATTTTTGCATTCAAGTACTGTACAGTACTGAGGCACAAAAGTTTAGCAAAAAAGTTTCATGGACTGATGAGACTGTGATTAAACCCTACCAAAGTGACGAAAAGGCCACAGTATGTAGAAGGGAAGGATCTGATGACCCAAAACACATGAGCCCATCTGTGAAGCATTGTGGAGGTAATGTCATGGCTTCGGCGCTGCATGGCTGATTCCGGCTTAAAAATGTAATTGATGATGACAGTAGCAGAATACATTCTGAAGTCTAGAAAAACATTTTGTGTGGCAATTTATGAGGAAAAATTGCATCCAAACTAATTAGGAGAAGCTTCGTCAGGCAACAAAACGAGGCTGCTAACAAAACAAAAGGAAAAAAGTGAAAGGTCTTAGACTGGCCAAGCCATTCACCAGACCTTAACCCAATAGAGCATGCATTTTTACCTCCCGAATTGGACACTGCAGGCAGAAACAAAGAACTCAAAAGGGGCCGCAGTAAAGGCCTGGAAAGGCATTTGAGATGAAGTCAGTGGGTTGCAGGCTTTATATGCCTGCAATGCAAGTAAGGGGAATGCAACCAAATGTTCCACACTTGTGCTCAACTGAAGAGTGGGTGGCTTCAAACCAAAGGTGCACTGTCCTGAGTTGCCACATAAAATAAAAGCCGGAATTTGCTACTTTTGTCTCATAATCATCTTTTGATCTGAAACCCAAACATCTTCAGTGGCCAGTAAGAATAAAGGAATTGACCTTGCTGTTCCAATACTTCTGGAGGGGGGCTGGAGTTTAAAGGCCATGGTACCAAATAGCAATGAATTTAAACTTTACAGTTTGAAGAAAAATGACCCCCCACTCCCCAAAAGAAAAACAAAACCATCCTCTCATTATTCCGGCATTTAGCATATAGAAATAATTTGGCTAATCCTAATTGACCTTAAAGAGGAAAAGTTTCATAACAGTGAGACATCTTTTTTAATAAAGCGAATGTGAACTGGTTTCAACTGTAATTCATTTGAAAATATAGGATGGATTACAAAGACTTTTCCTTTTTTTTTTCTTTATTGGAACTGAAAATGCAATAAAAAAAAAAAACAATCACTATGAAGAAGAATTTTGGCTAAAATGGTAACATTTGGCGTTGTATAACGAGGCCCATTAGACTGTACACAAATGTTTCGTGTAGACACAAACAAGAGTGCGCGTTGCTTTGCCCACACGTTGAAAATTATAATGTACAACCTTCATTTCCTTGATCTTCAATATGTATTTTTCTGTTCTAGAGCATTTTAAGGTCTGCACTGAAAACAACAACCTGCTTAGGGCTATTATGATTCCACGCTACAAGAATAAAAAGGACACAATCTTGAAGTCAAAGTTTTGCTCCCATTACAACGTAATTGAAATGGGAGTGTTCTCAAGGTACGGCTTTTCACGTACACGTTCTGCGTATATTCATATAGTTGCCGGTAGTCGGTAAACGCAGATTACAGTGGGTTACAAAATATGTTTTTGTAAGATTTCTCTTTCTGCAGCTGACTCGGGTCAATTTTGCATTGCTGAATCCAAAAATAAAATGTTTCTCTTGTCCAAGTTGTTCACAATTTATTAACCAAATGTTAAAAACTTTGCTGACTGAAAATGTCACAGTAAAAATTGATAAACGTACCAGTTAATTGAATGTTACACATCATCATTGTTCAGAATTAAGGGCATCAATCGCATTATTTTTTTATTTTTTAACCTTTAAAGCGAAAATTTCTGTACAAGGAAACAAAAACGTGGCCGTCGTTCAAAAAGTTTATTTGGATTCAGCACATCAAAACTGGCCAAAATTGGCAAGAAAAAAAATTAAAAAGCTCAAAACAAATTTTGTTGGCAACCACTGTTATTGCAAAGCATTCCCTCCGCCTGTGATTAAAAAAAATAATAATAATTAAAGCACTGACAATTTCAATTTACAAAATCTCAATTCACGCAACCCGGAGTGTAACCTGGACCTGGATTTTTTCCACAATAAAGCGTCTTGAAAATAAGACTTTTCTCCTATATTTGCAAATAACTCTTTTTTAAGATTGATGCTTTTTTTTTCACGGTAAGTATTCTAAAGTGAAAATGTAATTCTTCATTAGCATCGCGGGCGACTTATGGAGCGAATTGTGCGACACCCCGGACTGGTCGGCCTCTAATTTTCTCATAGCAAACCTAACTTTATTTTTTTCCTTCTCATTTCAACATTATGACTATGAAGTGACAATTTTTGTGGGTATTATTAAAACTTTATTTTTACAACACTATCACTTATTTCTTGTAACATGACGTCTTTTTTCAGTGACGGCCTTAAACTGTTCTTCCTACTAAAAAACGTGTGGCTGAAGTAGAAGTGGCATAAATGTTGACCAAGTACTATCTAGATGTACTATAAAAATTGTTGAGAGAGTGTCATACATAGTTTATCCACGATGATGATGATGTGATGTGTGTATTTATGTGGTGCTCTTCTGGACGTCGTCTTGGATTTTCAGGAGTGCTTTTGATACGGTCTGCGTATGTCGTCCTATAACAGGTGAACGACGGACCTCCTTCAATACTTCATTCACCATCTCGCGATGAAACGTACATTTGAATATGCGAGGGAGCGTATATTAAAGTAAGCAGCGTCTTTTGAGGGGTCCCCAATAAAGAGTCAAGCTTGAAGCAGGTTGTGATCGTGGCCTTCAGGGCTCGATCGCTGCATCTGGACCACCACGGTCTCCACGTTGACCTCCTCCTCCTCGCCGTCGCTGCTTCCGTCCAGCTCGTCGTCCTCGTACTCAGAGGACGACTCCTCCTGCCTGCGGTCGGAGGGAGACGCCGCCGACATGGTGCCGAAGGAGTGGGCGCTGGTGGAGGCCAGCGAGCGCAGCAGCGGGGTGCTTTCAGAGGCCTCGTCGTTCTCCTCACCGCCGCTCTCCTCTGAGTCGGAGTCGTCCTGCGAGGGGACCACCTTCTGCTTGCACACCGGACACGTCTTCTTGGTTTTGGTCAGCCAAGGGTCCACGCACTTGCTGTGGTAGGCTGTGGGGACAACCACTCATTACGGTCGCCGTTCTCAACTAGAATGGCGTCAACAACAGAGGGTACGAGCGACACTAAAAAGGGATGTCAGCTTGTGAGGATAAGCGCCTCAATGATGCATGGATGGATGAATTTGATTTACATGATTTCCCAAGGGCTGCCTGACATTTTGGGACTGATTGATAACAAAAAACAAGGTTCCACAGTATTTTTGGCAACACAAATCCAAAGGTCAAAAGACATTACCATATTGGTGAAAACAGAGCTCAAGTGCAGCCTGGCACCCCAAAAATGATTTTGGTACACTATCAAACGTTCCCGATTGAAACAAATGTTTCGACTGGGTTACTTGATTAAAACGGGGCTGAGAAGATGGGGAAGCATCCACGATTTTGGTACCCTCACAAATGGAAACACAGATGATCACACTAAAACAAAAAGTGATCCTCCATCTTGTGTAATGCAGAGAGCGGACTCACCATGAGAACACGGCAGGACCCGGAGTTTGTCTCCTTCTTCGTACTCGTCCAGACAGATGGCACAAACGTCGTAGATGTCACCTGACAAAAAAAGCACACCCTTGTTTTCCATCCATCCCATTTTCTTAACCCTCCATCCCTAGAGCGTGCAAACCCCACACAGGCAAGACGGGATTTGAACCAGAGTACGCAGAACTGTGAGGCGGATGTGCTAACAAGTCGTCTACCGTGTGCTGCCACAACTTGGTGTTTTACTTCAAGATACAATCTCCAGCAGGAAGCCTTTTTGGGTCTTTTAATGTCAATACTTTCCCTCTCAGACAGCCGACCTTGAAGGAGTGGCAAAAAAAAAACAACGAAGACCTTCCGTGTCTTGCATGATTTCAAACCATGACGTCTTAGTGTATTACCAACAGTCACCTTGGAAACGATGGTCCCAGCTCTTTTCAGGTCATTGACCAAGTCCTGTCGTGTAGTCCTGGGCTGATTCCTCACCTTTCTAATGATCATTGAGACCCCACGAGGTGATAACCCTTACATGGGTCTCCACTCCGACTGAGATTGACCGTCATGTTTAGCTTCTTCCATTTTCTAATGATTGGTCCAACAGTGGACCTTTTTCCACCAAGCTTCTCGGCAATTTCTCCGTAGCCATTTCCAGCCGTGTGGAGTTGTACGATTTTGTCTCTGGTGTCTTTGGACACCTCTTTGGTCTTGGCCATGTTACAAGTTTGAGTCTTACTGATTGTATGGGGTGGACAGGTGTCTTTATGCAGCTAACGACCTCACACAGGTGCATCTGATTCAGGATCATACATGGAGTGGAGGTAGACTTTTAAAGGCAGAGTAACAGGTCTTTGAGGGTCAGAATTCTATCTTGTAGAGAGGTGTTTACTTATTTGCAGCTATATCACATAAATGAATTGTAAATAAATAGGTAAACTCATACATCATGATTTCTAGATTTTTCTTTTTAGATTATCTCTCTCACACTGGACATGCACCTACGATAATAATTTCAGACCCCTCCACAATTTCTAAGTGGGAAAACTTGCAATATAGCAGTGTGTTCAAATATTTATTTTCTTGATTGTATAAACAAACCTTTTGACGTGATAAAAAAGCCCCAATTGGCCATTTTAACAATGCTATATTTAACTTTTAGCTGAAATATTTGTGAAGGAAAATGAAATCAAATCGATTGGTTCCACGCACATTCCCTTTTAGATCATGGGGACGCGTGGCGGGAGGGGGTGTGAACGTCATTTTAATTGATCCATCTTGGTATGACTTTTCCGATCAAGCTTCCTGTAGAAGTGAGTTGAAGAATTCACCAACTGACTCCCTTTTCAAATGAACCCCCCCCCCCCCCCCCCGCCGTCTTTCTTCCTGGACACGGGGCTTGAGGGAGGGTGAACTTTTGTGAGCTGCCCTGTTTACGTAAGCTCCAAGTGAGCATGTTTTCCTCCGGTGTCCTCGCCAGGCCCGCATTTGACCTTATATGGATGCCCAGTCACATCCACCACCGCCCTCCACCGCCACTTCCCTTCCTCCTTTTCTCTCCCACTTACAGCAACCGAAACTTAAAGACAAAGTTTTCTTCTTCATCTGTTATTTGCTTTCGGCACACATGGATCCCTCACACATCTAAGAAGTGCTGTAAAGTACAAGACCAAACTTGGGCAATCTTTCACTAACAATGACAAAAATATCCACTGGAATTCGATTTTTAACTGAGTCGTTGCTTTTCCGTGTTTCAGTTTCATGTCCTCATAAGTAAAAAAAAAAAAAAAACCTGAGTGCAACTACAAAAACCTTTTGACTTGCCTTTTTGGACCGAGGGATCAAGAACAGGACCTAAATTCCTCATATAGTGCTTAGTTCTTTACTGAGGGAATCATGCATTTCCCACACATGGCCAGTGTCAGAAA
The DNA here is from genome assembly GCF_019802595.1 of Syngnathoides biaculeatus. Taxonomy (NCBI): domain Eukaryota; kingdom Metazoa; phylum Chordata; class Actinopteri; order Syngnathiformes; family Syngnathidae; genus Syngnathoides; species Syngnathoides biaculeatus. Next base: position 19,908,579 of record NC_084646.1, read on the forward strand.
ACCTGGTCTCATTCACAGGTCAACGGTCTTGCAACAGAATAATGACCCAAAACACAGCTAAAAACACCCAAGAACGGCTAAGAAGAAAAGATTGGACAATAACTGAAGTGGCCTTCTTTGAGCCCCCATCTAAATCCTATTGAACATCTGCGCAAGGAGTTGAAACTTCACGACAATTTGAAGCAGTTTGCTCCAGAGTGGCTCAAAATACCCGCTAAGAGATGCACGAGTCTTATTGAAAGTTACACAAATTGGAAGTTGCGGCAACTGTTCAAATTGATTGTGCAACAAAATATTCAAGGTAAGATCAGTTTGAGCCACAATTCAAACTGAATGTCCAATTTTCGCTGTGTAATCTTCCTGAATTTTGTATGCATTATCAGCCACCCCACTCCCACTTCCCACTCCCCCAAAAAAGCTCATTTGTGAGCCGAGGTAAAAATAAATACCACCATAATGGACGCCAGGTCTCACTCGCAATTAATCCCTTGTTGCGTAATACACTCAACATAAGCGCCTTTATCCCCAAAGGATAAAAACAGCCAATAACTACTGCTATCTCACTTCATAGGCGCTATGGTTTACACAAAGACATTTCAAAGTGAACTGCATGGCCTATTTGAACCATGTTGCTCACAAAAATCGGAGCACCTAAGCAGTCTGCCGAATTAAAACGTGGAGTCTTACACGGCTACCGCTCGTATAATAATACAAATTCATTTTATTTTTAGGTGTCTTTAAAGTCACAGCAAAGCCACCAGGCAAAAAAAAAAGCACTACAATAACAGAGTGATAAAAAGCAAAAGCACCAGAAGACAAATACAGCAAGTTGACATTCATTCATGAAACCTGCCCAGGCTTTCTCGGGACTTGAAAAACTGGTCTGGTGCCTTTTTTTTTTTTTTTTTAAGACTGGGAAGGAATTATAAATTGAGCGTGCACTAAAACGTGTACATGCAAATACAAGGCATGAGCCTCACTCCCCATGAATTTTACATTTTCTTCCTCTCCTTGCAGGGTTACGCAACTTGTGAAATAATGACTTTCTTTGGGGGCGAGAGTACAATTTCAAAGTACTCCATGAGATCTGATTATACCAACTGATCTTATTTTATTCATTGTGGTTTGATTTGCCAATTTCAAAAGCTGTCCTTTCCACCCCGTATGCAAGCATTCCAATTTCCAGTATTCCTGAAAAAAAATAAGTACAATGAAAATGACATCCTGGACATCGCAACTTTTTTTTTTTTGTTCTTTATGAATCAGCTAGCCTTCCAGCAGGGTCCTCGCCGCGTAATCCCACTGAACTTCAGACGACCAGCGTTAAACGTCCTGGCAGGGACGTGACGGTCATTGGAAGAGAGGTCGCCAGAAAGAAGCTAAAGTGTGCAGTGTGGCGCTCAAAGAAAAACTCCGGCTGCTCTGTTCACTGTGAGATTGTGAGGATGTGTGGAAACACTGGGATAGAAGGAAGGAGGGGCTTCCAAATACACTCACCTCCAAAGTTATTGGAACAGTAAGGTCACTGCCTTTCTTTCTTTTTTTTTTTTTTTAAAGACTTCAGAATTCATTTTGCTGCAACCATCATAAGTTACATCATCAATAAAGACAAGCAAGCCCGTTCCAGAAGCAGCCATGCGAGCCAAAGCCATGATATCACCGCCGCTATGCTTCACAGAAGAGCTTGCATGTTTTGGGTCATCAGCAGATCCTTTATTTCTCCATTCTTTGGTAGAGGTTCATCATCAGCCCATTTAACTTTGCTCCAAAATGTTTGAGGCTCATCTCTCTACTTCCATGCAAAATCCCATCTGGCCTTCTGGTTTTCATCTTGTGCTACATCCTGCATATTTCTTCTCTTGAAGTTGTCTTCAAACAGTGTGTCATGACACCTTCACCCCTGACCCGTGAAGGTTGGCATTGCTATCACTGATTGGCGTCTTTGTGTGTTTCTTCACAGCTCTCGCAATGTTTCCCTCATCAACTGCTACTGATCCTTATGGCTGACCTGTTCAGTACACCAGTAGTTCCTGTCTTTTCAGAACATTCCAAATTGTTCTATCGGCTATGGCCAATGTTTGTGGAATAGCTGTGATCGGTTTTTCCTCTTCTCTCAGCTTCAAAATAGTTTGCTTTTCTTCCATCAGCAGCTCTCTGGTCTTGTTTCTTCATTGTTGTTTAGCAGCAAATGCAGTTGTCAGAGTTGAAACCCAAACCCTAAAACAAGCACTATTTAATATTTAAGCAATTACAAACACAGCTTGGTCGCATGTTCCAATACTTATCTCACTTGAAAAGTGGTTGATTTCAAACAAAAGGATTTCTGCCCGGAGCAGTTTCTCATATTTTGATCTGAAACCCAAACATCTTCAGTACACAACAATAACAAAGGAATGGACCTTGGCGTTCCAATACGTTTAGAGGGAACTGTCTTCGGCTATCGTAAGAAGTCGATGGAGATTCTGGCCACCAAAAGTGAGCAGCGATGATGCAAGGCTGTGCAACAACACTGGAACACAAACAAGCTAAAATGGAAGAGCGACGCGGATAGCTGCAGCAACTGCTCTTACATAATTCTGCGTATTGATAAAGATCCTATGTCTCGTGCTGGGATTGTGCCCCAATTCAATTTCAAGCAACTTTATTTTATTGTACATTCATGACAATTGCATTCCTCTCAGACCTGCGGGTGCTATAACAGACTAAAGAGTTAAGAAATATGTACAGCCTGCCTTGTACTATAAACAATATAATCAATCTGGCTGAGTTAACAAGAACTGCAATCCCTATATGCAGTATACATAGATGTGTGGTATTAAGTTTCTTTTGGCTTGTCCCATTAGGGGTCAAGCCACTGTGTGACATCTCATTGAGCTGCAATGTACACAGCTGAGTATTATGAACAGTCTATTGAATTATAGAAATTTATCCAGTGTAAAGCGGTATGTAAGTGCAGTCCATTTAGAAAAAAAAACATTCCTGCACATTTGAAGTTTTTTTATTGACCACTTTGATGTTCCACAACACGACTGGAAAAATATTCTGTAGACAGATGAAATCAATTTTTAATTGTTTAAGAGGAACACATATGCCATGCCAGGAAAAATGGGACAGCACACCAAGATAAAAACCTTATGGGAACTGCAAACTTGGTATGGGCGTGCTTTGGTAAATAAGGACCTGGACAGCTTGGTATCAACAATAACAAATTATCAAGATATTTTGCAAAAGAACTTCTGGCCATCTGTTGAAGCTCAAAAGAGGATTTGGTATTGCAACAGGACAATGATCTAAAACATTGGAGCAAATCAACTACTGAATGGCTTTAGGTGAAGAAAATACATGTGTTCTGGAGTGGCGCAGCTCACGTCCTGACCTCAACCCAATTGAGATGCCGTGGCATGACCTCAAAAGTACCATTCACACCAGACACCAAGAATTTTGATGAACTTCAGCAGTTTTGCAGGAAAGAATGGTTCAAAATTCAACTTCTTTTTTGTGGATGTCGAAGAAAAAGCAAGACCAAAAGCATGAAGAAAAGTCTTTCTTGTTTACAGGTACACTTAACACAAAAAACTCTGCCATTGATTCTCTTGTTTAATTGGAAAATTACAGCCTCGCTGGTATGTTTGCTATGATGTCTGTTTACATAGCTGACACACCAAGCCTGATCTGGCCTGAAATATGCTCAAGTGAACTGTCTCACAATACAACTTGACTGTTGCTCTTCTCAACAGCAAGAAACCACTTTTCTCCCAGTTTGGCCTGACAACACATTCTTAATCATCAGTCATGTGTCCAGTCTCCACACAGAATACCTAGAATACCAGGGAGAGCTTTGAAAGGAAAAAAAAAAAAAAACCAAAACATTTGAATCTATAATAATCCAATCAGTGCAAAGGTGGAAGAATGACGCGTCGGTGCACTGGTTATCATGCTCATCTGGCTCAAATTGTGATAAAGCACATGCAGTTTAGAGATAAATCCCTACAATAACTACAGGGACAAAGAATGGGAGAGGTACTTACCCTTTTTGTATTTGTGGATCGGGAGTTTCTTTAACTGATCTTTGCGCAAGCGGCTCCTCCGAGCCCTGTGTCGATCTTGGACAAACTTTGTAATCTAGGAATATATAATAAATTAAATAAATTGTATTTCTTCACATTGGAAGTTTGGGTATATTCCCATGAGTGAAACGCCCATTTATGAACATCCTCAATAATTGATTTATTTTGCTTTAGTTCATGCGCATTGGGTGACTCCTGTCGCAGAGGGCATATGCTTCATTTTTCACATTTGTGCGGGGTGGTGCTGCACCCATTGTCGGGAAGTGGATTGGATTGCTCTCAATTACTCCAGTTTTGTGGTCCCTCACTCCTGTGCTTTTTCTGTGCGTTTCGCCTTTTTGTTCATGTTCTGCTAGATCCAAATTGGTCCAACAAAAACTACAGAGAAGTACGGCAAGAGAGAGGGATTGTGGACTCAAAAAAGTACAGGTACTGCATACCAATGGTGCATAAATTGGAGAGCTTGCATTCCTAGTACGGATTGATTAAATCTTCAATTTCCACTACTGTGGGGGGAAAAAAGATTTTTGTTGCAAGGCGGTGAATTATCTTTGAAAGGACCAAGAGAAGGTTCTGCACCAACTTGAAAAGCTGTTGCTCATTTGGATACATAAAAAACAGCAAGATATTTATAACAATTCTCAGACTATCATTTCCAAGAAAGCGAGGGACAACTTCTTGTTGAGGCAAATATTAGTAGAAACGTGTGCATGTCAGCAGGCAGCTGCATTTGAATGACAACAGTTCTGCTTGTCGTTGTACGTTGAGATTTTTGATGAGATGAAGTACAGTACTGTATTCTATCGCCTTATATCGTGTTCAAAGTGTACTAAAATAGGCACTTTCTGAGGCTGGACACAATTATTCATCCATACAGTATTCATTTTGGGAAAATTGTTTAATTCGTTAATTTTTCAACCTAGAAAGTCTGTTCAAGAACCAAATAACTTGTAAATTGAGGTTCAACTGTATGAGTTATGAGTGGCAGGCCACAGATTTTCATCCATTTGTTTCTCTCTCAGACTTCTGGTTGGTGGTGGTGGTATTGGTGGTGATGCAATCGCGGCCATTCATTGTTTGTAGTCGTAGCATGTTTTGTTAAACTCAGATTTGGCTGTATCCAGGCCTGTCACGATAATTACTACATTGACTTATTGTTCAATCAAATGGACAATGGAGTTTTCTAAGACTTGATAAATTGCCATTGTTGTGGTGAGCCAGTGCATGGCCACACAGTGAGCCGATGGTTAGTTGAATGGCTGTGTCATTAGCTACAAGTGCACTCGTGGAACGGCAGTGGATTGGTATTGGCTTCCTCCATTACTCCACAGCCTTGCTCCAAGTGCAGTGCGTGGCACCTAACTGAGACACTTAAGGGGAAAGTTAAATATCTATTACATTGGCTAGCCTGCAAGCAAACAAACTTGCAATCTAAGGAGCTAAACGGTCTAGTCCACCACGGCGACAATGTTAGAAAAAACGCCTTCCTTCAAATTGTTGTTTGTGAGTCCGTAATTAACATGCACGGACAGGAGTGTTAAGTGTTTACTAAGCATAACCTCAGCGGCACACGCTATTCAACCATAATGACTGACTATGACTACCGCGAAATTATTTGATGGATGGGTGAAAGGCTTTTCTCCAGTACCTTCAGAAGACCAACCAAAAAGTCCTGCAGCTCCAAAGCGGATATTATTCTTCATGATTTTAGAAGCATAAAAAACATCAGTATCATTTATCATGATTGGTTTTGGAAAAATATATTATCCGAAGAAAATAGTTATAGTGACAAGCCTGGTGGCATTACATGAATGGAAGCATACTGGTGAACAATAACCTGCAGTATATGCACAATAAATGTTAACGTTTTAAATGATGCTATTTTAGGGTCAGCACCCTAGGTTGAAGGCTAAATGTTGGTGGTTGTCTACATTTGCTAAAAGGTAAAACCTCAATCTCGGGTTACCACACATTATACTGGATGGATGACATTTTCCAGTAATTATTTAATGGTCCCGTACTATACATTCATTTCATCACAAATGATTTTCTGACTTTTTACAAGGTTTAATTCCATGAATTCTACTTCTTGACAGGATTGGACATGACAAACATACTGGAGTTGCTTGATTTAGAGTCAGATCAACTGTATTAGAGGAAGTACAGTGCCTTGTGAAAGTTTTCGACCCCCTTGAACTTTTCAAACTTTCGCCACATTTCAGGCTTCAAACATAAAGATATAAAATTAAATGTTTTTTTTTGTCAAGAATGAACAACAAGGTGGACACAATCGTTAAGTGAAAAGAAATTTATTGGATATTTTTACGTTTTTGTTTTTTTTTTTAACAAATAAAAACCTGAAAAGTGAGGCGTGCAATATTATTCGGCCCCCCTTGCATGAATACTTTGTAGCGCCACCTTTTGCTGCAATTACAGCCGCAAGTCGCTTGGGGTTTTGCACATCGAGAGACTGAAATTCTTGCCCATTCTTCCTTGCAAAACAGCTCGAGCTCAGTGAGGTTGGACGGAGAGCGTTTGTGAACAGCAGTCTTCAGCTCTGCCCACAGATTCGCAATTGGATTCAGATCTGGACTTTGACTTGGCCATTCTAACACCTGGATACATTTATTTGTGAACCATTCCATTGTAGATTTGGCTTCATGTTTTGTATCATTGTCCTGTTGGAAGATAAATCTCCATCCCAGTCTCAGGTCTTTTGCAGACTCAAACAGGTTTTCTTCTGGGATGGTCCTGTATTTGGCTCCATTCATCTTCCCGTCAATGTGAACCATCTTCCCTGTCCCTGCTGAAGAAAAGCAGGCCCAAACCATGAGGCTGCCACCACCATGTTTGACAGTGGGGATGGTGTTTTCAGGGTGATGGGCTGTGTTGCTTTTACGCCAAACATATCGTTTTGCATTGTGGCCAAAAGTTCCGATTTTGGTTTCATCTGACCAGAGCACCTTCTTCCACATGTTTGGTGTGTCTCCCAGGTGGCTTGTGGCAAACTTTAAATGAGACTTTTTATAGATATCTTTGAGAAATGGCTTTCTTCTTGCCATTCTTCCATAAAGGCCAGATTTGTGCAGTGTACAGTGCAGTGTGTTTGTTGTCCTATGGTCAGATTCTCCCACCTCAGCTGTAGATCTCTGCAGTTCATCTGGAGTGATCAAGGGCCTCTTGGCTGCATCGCTGATGAATCTTCTCCTTGTTTGAGGTGAAAGTTTAGAGAGACAGCTGGGTCTTGGTAGATTTGCAGTAGTCTGATACTCCTTCCGTTTCAATATGTTTGCTTGCACAGTGCTCCTTGAGATGTTTAAAGCTTGGAAAATCTTTTTGTATCCAAATCCGGCTTTAAACTTCTCCTCAACCGTATCTCGGACCTGCCTGGTGTATTCCTTGGTCTTCATGTTGCTCTGAACTTTAAACAGAACCCTGAGACTATCACAGAGCAGGTGCATTTATACGGAGATTTGATTAGACACAGGTGGATTCTATTTATCATCATCAGTCAACATTGGATTATTCAGAGATCATCACTGAACTTCTGGAGTGAGTTTGCTGCACGGTAAGTAAAGGGGCCAAATAATATTGCACGCTCCACTTTTCAGTTTATTTGTTAAAAAAGTTTAAAATATCCAATACATTTAATTCCACTTAACAATTGTGTGCCACTTGCTGTTGATTCTTGACAGAAAATTTTCAATTTTACATCTTTATGTTTGAAGCCTGAAATGTGGCGAAAGATTGAAAAGTCCGAAGGAGCCGAATACTTTCACTATGCGTTGGATGTTCAAGCTTGGAATCTGGACAAGATACCTACCATGAAGACAACAATAAGGATAAGGCAGATTCCAACTATAATGAGGAATGGGATCAAGTAGTACTCTAATGGGAGGCTGAAATCTGGCATGAGGATCACACGGCCCCTGAAATTGTCACCAATTGAAAGAGTGAGAGTGATGGACAATAACCATTAACATACCCTCTGAATATTACAATTAATATTAACGTACCCTTTGTCAAACAGATAGTCGTCTTTCAGAGAGGTGGCCGTATCTTCGCTGACAAACACAGAGGGAATCTCAATCTGCTTCATCAAGTCCACTGGAAATGAGAAATGGAAATTTAAAAAAAAAAAAAAAATGACTTGAGTCCCCTTTTTGTCCCCCATTTTATTCCACTGATCATACTGAAGCCCTATGCAAAAACAGGTATTATTTAGGTGGTGAGAGGTGCATGGCTTCTTCCACACGATGTTTAGATTTGAAGCTCAAGTGTCACCAGTTTTGTGATTATTTTTTGTTTAAGATGTCAATCTGAAGTTATTTACAGGCATTCCTGAACAGAAAAGGTATTCAGTGGTTGAATATTATGCTTGATTAATTTCAAATTTTTCAAATACAAGCATAAAAAGGTGAGGTCATTTTGAAATTCCTCATTCTTTCAAAACAGCAAAAAGTAGAAAATTTAACTGAAACCGAATCAACAAAGCAATTCGTCACTGTAAATCTGTAAGGAACTGAATATTCCCCCAAAATAAGCTCAACCTAAACAGCGATTTTTTTTAATGATATTGAATGAATTAGAAAAGGTAAATTGAAGAGTTATCATTTCATGCCATGTTGAATTATTAAAAATAACATGACTCAAACAAAATACACTTGACTGCAGCGGAGGCAGCAAACAGTGAAGAGCAGTTAAGGAAGGGATGATCTGTAATTAACTGTGTAATGATTGGCCTCTGCACATCAGACTAGCCATGGTACATGAATCACCAACATTTGCAATAGCTTTACTTTCAGATACTACCAGGAGCTGTTAGGCTAAGCCATGTGGCATGACTCCATTCAGGTACAAGAAGAAACATGCCTGGCAGGTATGGAACAGAGTATGTGCCGTATTTGAGCAAAAAAAAAAAAAAAAGATGCACTTCCAAGATGATTCATGACTAGACTGCGTCTCTTCAAGTGAGGACAGGGGACAGATACTATCATGGTGACTAAAGTGGGCTCTGCACAGCTGCTGCAGGGCATCGCAACATTCCAGGAAACAGCTTGGGACTTGAGAGAGATTCCTCAATTGAATTATCCTCGGGGTTGGTGAGCAAGCCAGCAGCTGTGGAGGATGATGCATGTTTATGTACAGAGGCAGTGCGAGTACACTTACAATCATTGGAGCCCATGCTGATCAAGTTATTAGAGTCCACATTATGAACAATGGCTGCCTTGTACCCAGCTTTCTGTGCGTTGAGGACCTGGGTGAAGAAATTTGCATTCTCGTTAGCAGAGATTAATCTACAGTGGATCCAGAAAGTAGTGACAATGCTTAATTGTAAATGTTATAACCTTATTAGCAATCTCTAAATTGATTTAGATCCAAACCCTTTTTCGATCTCAAGATTATAAACACTACACCACAGAATGACACCATGAAAATCACTGGGTATTTTAGCAAATGGATTAAAAATACCTCTAAGAAAACAAATAAATGTACATGATTATTCACAGACCTTGCCATGAAGCTTAACATTGAGCTCAGATGCATCCTATTTCCACTGATAATGCTTTAGATGTTCATACAGCTTATTTCGACTGCATCTATGTATGGTAAATTCAGTTTATTGGACATGGAATGCACACACCTGTCTACATTTGGTTGCACATCAGAGCACAAACCAAGAAGAAAAAAAAGTCAGAATTATCTGTAGATCTCTGAGAGACGATTGTCTCAGGGCTAAGACCTGGAAAAGGGCACAGAAAAATTCCTGCTGCTTTGAAGTTCTGAATGAGCACAATGCCCATCATATTTCATAAATAGAAGAAGTTAAAAACAACAAGAGCACTTCCTGGAGCTGAACACCCATCTAAACTTAACGATCAGGGGACCTTTGTCGGGGAGGTGACAAAGAACCCGATGGTCACCCTGTCAGAGCTACAGCATTCCTCAGTGGAAAGAAGAGCACCATCTAGAACGAAAACCATATGCAGCAATCCACCGACAGGTCTTGATATTGGAGTGGCCGGACGAGAGCCATTCCTCTCGTAAAAGGCAGCTCACCTGGAGTTTAACCAAAGGCACGAGAAAAACTCTCTGACGATGAGAAACAAAATTGTCTTGACTGACGAGACAAAGACTGAACTCTAATAAGTGCTAGATGTCATGTTTGGAGTAAAGCAGGCACCACTCATTAACCATTGCTGGTGCCTATATCAAATATCTTTGGGCGAGAGGTGGGGTACACCCTGAACTGGTCATCAGCCAATTGCTGGGCACATGGAAACAAACCGCCATTTACATTCACACCTAGTGGCGTTTTAGAGTCTTCAATTAATCTACCATTCATGTTTTGAGGATCTGGGAGGAAACCAGAGTGACTACCTTGGGGAAACCCACACAGGCAAGGGGAGAACATGCAAACTCCACACAGGTGAACCCAGAACCCCAGAACTCTGAGGCACATGTGTCAACCAGTCGTCCACCGTGTGGCAGCTGTACAAAAGTCACAAAAGACTATAGTGATGCAGGCAGCTCGAGAATCTGTACAAGAAACAACATGTTTGGTTCACACTCACCTAAGACCCAGAGCACTCTCAATTGCAAACCTGCCCATACATGTCCCTATTTCACTTGTTCCCTCCCAAAGCCGAGGAGACATTCATTGAATAACATATAAAAACTTAATGCGAATTTAAAAAAAAAAACAAACAAAAACTTTACGTACTGTATTAAAACCTTTATTGCATCAATTGAATGCTTGAAGCTTTACTTACCTGTGAACAACTGTGCTTTTCCAGTCATGTTTGATCTGTACTCGAGTTCAGGGTTGTACTTGAATTCAGACTTTTGCAGACTATGCTGCCATTGGAGGAGAAGGACCCCAATTCACACAGTCTGACTCCAACCTCTTTTTACTTCAACCCCATAGAAATGGTGGGGGACATGATATGCAGGCAGCACTCTTGAGATAAATTGAGAGATTCTTGAATGTGCAGCTGAATGCATCTTTGGATTGCCAACACTGACGCTCAGTGCAAAAAAACGACAGGGCTGTCTGTACTTCCGCAGAAAACCTGCTTCCTGTAACATTTGTAAAAAGTTGCTGTGGGTGATCTACCAGCCTGTAGTGGGAGAGCCCTCATGTACCCAGTGTGTGCTGCGGCTTGGGTGAAGCATCAGGAAAACCAATGGTTCTTCTACGGCAGAAAATGAGTTTCTGTCCATCAACTGTCTCCATTTGCACTATACTCCAGTAACAGGGGCAGGTTGTTGTCACTGACCTGCTCCATTGACACACTGAGGAAATCCTTCCTCCCTCATACCACGTAGCTAGTTAACTGGACATTTCCCCAACTCTGTACTGTCAACATTTTTCACCAACTTAACTTTAGGATTGCACTGGAATAATGAACTTCTAATAATTTGGCCTGCTTGCTTGCCTTTTGCTGTTTTTATTGTGGTAACTACTACAACACTGAATTCCCTTTGTGGATAAATAAAGTATCAACTGTATCAATCAAAGTCCATAAAGTCATAGGACAAGAATTTAATATGCTCAAAATTATCAAAATGTCTGTGGATATGAATCGCAGAGATTGAAAAATTTTTCAGGTCCAACAGTGGTTCTGGGTGAATGGGTAAACCTGCCAAATGGAAACATTTTCACTGGTGACCCAATACTTGTAATACATAACATCCGTGAAAAGTTGCACACCAAATTTCCACAGTGGGCTGTGTTTTAAAAAAAAAAAAGTTCATTAAAAAAAACATGAAAGTGTGGGCGGGAGGGGGGTTACTTCCCAGTGTAACCAAAGTGTGCAACGTTAAGGCTGTGCAGGTGGGCTGTGTGTTCACAAAAATAGTGTGTATTTCAAAAAGGATGACAGGGGTGGGGGGATCTTCCCAGTGGTGCCAATGCCTGCTACGTCATGGTTGTGCAGGAAACTGAATGAATTCAAACTGTAATGAGGAGGTTTCCCATCTGTGGGGCTCTGATTCACGACAGAAGCTCTGGTATCCTGTTTGGCTATTGTTAGAGCAGGCTGTTGACAGCAGATGTTGAGAAGGAAATAAAAGTCCATCTGTTTTCCAAACCGCTTATCCTCACAAGGGTCACAGGAGTGCTGGAGTGCATTTCAGCAAAACTTCAAGCGAAAGGCAGACTACATCCTAAACTGGTCACCAGTCATCCACAAGGCACACAGAAGGAAATAGGATAAGACAAAATAATCTTGGAATGATTGTTGTTTTCTACTTGACTGCTATTCAACACCAGTGTTCAATAAATCAATACCTGTCATCAAGATCCACTTAGTGATGATTTTAAGACTCATGTTTTTCAGATAGCGTACTGTGAAAAATGCATAGCGAGACAAATGTTTGTTTTTAAAGCAGTCCCCTGGCCAAAGAATTGTTCTTCGAATGACCCCTATTCACTGTGACTTGAAGACAAATGAAAGAAGCAAAGGCAGATAGGAAGACAAGATCCAATTGCCATTATTTTGTTTGGATGAACCAAATGTTGTCTTGGAATTTTGAGCAGGTAATTGACATTGAAGGTGTAGTGCCTTGAAAAAGTATTCATATACCTTGAACTTTTCAGCATTTTGTGACCTTACAATCACACACTTGAATGTAATTTGTAGACTTTAAACTGGCTCGGATTTGCTTTGTCATAATTCACAAATCCAATCAATGATGTCATTGACCAGCTTCGCACAAGACTTGTCGCCATCGTGTACAGTATGTCTTTTGATGTAGTACTGTCAATATCTGACCACCATTAAAGTTATATAAAAAAAAAACCTGCCAGTTCCTTCGTTTAGTCTGCCTTTCGCCCGAAGTTGGCTGGGATAGGCTCCAGTACTCCTGCGAAAATACAATGTATTAAAATGTGTCGGAGGATTTAGATGGTCAAAATACAGTGAAGAAAATAAGTATTTGAACACTGTGCTATATTACAAGTTCTCCCACTTAGTAACCATGCAGGCTTCTGAAATTCTCATCGTAGCTGCATGTCCAGTGAGAGAGATAACCTAATAAGAAAAATCCAGAAATCACAATATATGATTTTTTTTAATGATTTGTGTGATACAGCTGCAAATAAGTATTAGAACACATGTCTATCAGCTAGAACTCTGACCCTCAAAGACCTGTTAGTCCGCCTTTAGAAGTCCACATCTATTCAATGTCTTATCCTCAATCAGATGCACCCCGTGTAATAAAGACACTTGTCCACCCCATACAATCAGTAAGACTCAAACTTGTAACATGCCCAAGACCAAAGAGCTGTCCAAAGACACCAGAGACAAAATTGCACAACTCCACACGGCTGGACAGGGCTACGGAGAAATTGCCAAGCACCTTGGTGAAAAAAGGTCCACTGTTGAAGCAATCATTAGAAAATGGAAGAAGCTAAACATGACGGTCAATCTCAATCAGAGTGGAGCCCCAGGCACGATATCACCTCGTGGGGTCTCAATGATCCTTAAAAAGGTGAGGAATCAGCCCAGGACTACACGACAGCACTTGGTCAATGACCTGAAAAGAGCTGGGACCATTATTTCCAAGGTGACTCTTGGTAATACACGAAGACGTTATGGTTTGAAATCACGCATGGCACGGACGGTTCCCCTGCTTAAACCAACACTTGTCAAGGCCAGTCTTAAGTTTGCCAATGACCATTTGGATGATACAGAGGAGTCAAGGGAAAAAGTTTTGTGGTCTGATGAGACCAAAATGGAACTTTTTGGTCATAATTCCACTAACCGTGTTTGGAGGAGGAAGACGAATGATGAGTTCCATCCCAAGAACACCATCACTACTGTGAAGCACGGGGGTAGTAGCATCATGCTTTGGGGGTGTTTTTCTGCACATGGGACAGGACGACTGCATTTTATTAAGGAGAGGATGACTGCGGCGATGTATTGTGAGATTTTGGGGAACAACCTCTTTCCCATAGTCAGAGCATTGAAGATGGGTCGTGGCTGACTCTTTCAACATGACAAAACCCGAAGCACACAGGCAGGAAAACCAAGGAGTGGCTCCATAAGAAGCATATCAAGGTTCTGGTGTGGCCTAGCCAGTCTCCAGACCTAAACCCAACAGAAAATCTTTGGAGGGAGCTGAAACTTTGTGTTTCTCAGCGACACCCCAGAAAACTGCCTGATCTGAAGAAGATTTGTGTGGAGGAGTGTGCCAAAATCCCTCCTGCAGTGTCTGCAAACCTGGTGAACAACTACAGGAAACATTTGACCTCCCTCTGTAATTGCAAACAAAGGCTACTGTACCAAATATTAACATTGGTCTTCTCAGGTGTATCACACAAATAAATCCTTAAAAAAAGTCATACATTGTGATTTCTGTATTTTTCTTTTTAGATAATCTCTCTCACAGTAGACATGCACCAACGATTAAAATTTCAGACCCCTCAGTGATTTCTAAGTGGGAGAACTTGCAATATAGCAGGATGTTCAAACACTTATTTTCTGCACTGTACTTCAAAATGCTTTCAGCGAAAGATGCCTCTACAAAGTATTGACAAAGGGAATCTGAATTACACATTGTATTTGCTTCAAAATGTTAAAACTATATAACTTCTGTTTTACTGTATAGTTTTTGTGAAATTCAAATAGGGGGGAAATCACTGACAGCATGTTTTCCTGTACTGTCATTGTTTCCACATGTGCGGTGAGCTAAAGTTAAAAAAAAGAAAAAATACGGCTAATGTTTTTTTTTTCTCGGCGCACCGTCACGATTGACGCATTGAGCACCCCTGATTTAGAAGGTGATAATAAACAGAGGTACATGGAAAAATGAGAGATACTTGGCATAGAGGGTCCATATTTAATGCCGAAGTCAATGCTTTCGCCGATCAGAAGTAGGACTGTTAATTCACTTCCCTGTCGAGGACAACTGGATATCCACATGTATCTGGTGAATAAGTTGTCGAGATTTACTCAAAAGAGTTTGAAAGACTTTACCCATACAAATACCGTATTTTCCGCACTATTGAATGGCCTATTCTAAAACATTTTTGTTTTAATATATAAGGCGCAACGCATTATAAGGCGCATGGAATAGACGCTACAGTCGAGGCTGGGGTTAGATTATCCATCCATTAGATGGAGCTGCACTAAAGGGTCAATATTGATCCATATATAAGGCGGACCGGATTATAAGGCACACTGTGGGCTTTTGGGAAAATTAAAGGCTTTTAGGTGCGCCTTATAGTGCAGAAAATATGGTAATTTGTTGCTGGATCTGTTCTCAATCAGGAATAAATCCCACATAGTGATGGACTCGTTCAGATTTTCTTCAATACAAATACCAAGATGTAAATAAATGACCCCTGGTTTTACACAAACTCACATTCATTAACTATGACTGGAAAAAAAAAAAATTTTAGGACGGGGAGTCATCTCTCCTCCGTACATGGAAGCGTATTGCTGTCACATGTTAACCTTCGTAAACCTCTCTGTGACATTATTTTTTAAATACGCATTGTTCACAAATGAGTCATCTGGCGTTATAAATACTTCTTGATAATTTGAGATTGAGAAGAATAATTCCTACCTGAAATCAAATGATTGCTACACACAAAAAATATATATATATTTTGTTTGGGCACCATCCATCCCATTTAATTGCTGAAATCCATCAATCTTTTCTGGTCTTTTCAGATGGTAATGCATAGAATGATCTATTTAAAGAACTGTCTCATCTATTGTGACAACCAACAGCACAAAAGGTTTCAGGCAATTTGAAAAATGTTCTCCGGTTCAACGACTCCTGCACTGCCGCGCAGCTTTGTTTGACCATCAATATGGCGGCATAAAAACAGTGACTTCACATGCACGATCTCTATATGTAATTTGATTACAGCTTTTCAACTTCTGGTGAGATTAAATGCAATCTGCATTTTTTTCCTCCTTCTATTATATTATACTTTTACGGAGGTATAATGGCAATGAAGTTGAATCTTACCAAATCCAATTTTCAGATAACTCCATCTGATTCCAATGTAAAATATCATAGCAAGGCATTGTGAGGGCTATGGAATCATGCTGTCTTACCTTGATACCAGAAGTTACAAGCTGAGAGGAACTAAAATCTTTTTCATGTTTATCATTACAGACATTTGGGGTGGATAGAGAAAATTTTGTATTTTATTCTTTCTATGAAAAAGTAACATGATGTACTTTCAGACAGCAATGTCATGGTAGTTATTTTTTAATGGACTCGGTTAATTTCTACTGTTTGGGGCCTTCAAACTATGCCATACCTCAGACCATTTTCTTTACACAAAATTCCTCTGCTGTGATACAAGGTAATCCATATAGACCTGTGACGGCCAATGTGTGCGTGTGTGTATGTGTGTCCGTGCAAGTGCGGAGACACCCTCTCTTTTGTCTGTGCCATGTCACTGCAATTGTATGAGCGTGCACGCATTCATGAAGCACTGTGTATGGCAGTCGGGTCAATGTGACTGCATGTGTTTGGTTATGAAAGTGGGTCGTTTGGACATATCAATGGCCACTGTGTGCATACTGGCTGAAAAAGGGAAACATGCACAATTCAAAGTGTGTGTGTGTGTGTATTTTTATGTGAGTGTTTTGATAAGGAAAGTTAACTAATACTCAGTTGAGTATTTCCATTGAATGTATAAAGATTAAATTAGCTTCAGTGAAAGACTGACAGATAATGTTGATTTGCATACCATATATTCTTCTATCGCGAGATTACACAAGCAACATTTGTGCACTCTGTCTGTGCAAGAGGAATTCAGCCTCGGCGGAGATATGGAAATTTGATACATTCCTGAGTCTGAAAGGGTGAGGGTGAGGGCTCAGAAAAGAGAGCAGAAGTGAGAGAACAAGAAAATGAGAAGTGGAAGATCACAAAGGGAAAGAAATAGTGCATGTGAGACTAAAAAATGTCACACATTTCTGCATTGCCCCTCTTCCACTTGCAGACTAGCATATTTCATTAGTGTCAAGTTTGCACACATGGAAATGTTTGCAGGAACCCTCTGCTTGGGAGACAGTACATTATTAATATTCAGACTACACATAAAACTTACCATGGGAGGTTTGACTGATGAATCAGTTTCCCTACTAGTGTTTCACTGCTATATTCAGACCTAGATCATTCTTCATAGATCTACTTTGGATTAGAAACGAGCTAAACAACAAGACACTGAAGACAAAACTGATTGCCTTCACTCTGGTTAAATGGAGACAACCTTGGATGATGAACATGTGAACAAATGGTTCTTTGATCAGACAATTAACAGTAAAAGATACATTTTCACTAAACTCGGTCTGATTTATGCAGTCAAGTAAAATTGAGGTCTCAATTCTCCATTAATGTATGACTTACACCACTTTCAATGTAAAATGTTCATCCAATGTTTTGCACCGAGTAGACATGTGTTGTTTTAACTGACTAAACATTGTTCTAAACTTCATTGAGAGCCAATTATTACACAGATGTGAATGTTACTTACAATGTTTAATAAAGTTTGGTTCATTAAATAGAGAACCCCATGACATATTGTATGTTATTGACAACATCAAACCTTTTGGCACTGTAATAAAATAAATATATCCTCAGTTTCACAACTTTCAGGGGCAGTCTGAATGATTAAGATTGCGAGGATTTACAGTAATTTCAAATGCATGTACTGCAGGGTCACTGGCGAGCCCGATGTTTTTGAAAGGGTTGGGGGAACAAAGAAAAATCAACTAGTCAGCCGTTGACACCATTATAAGTACTCTGCCATTGGAAGTATGCGATAAATGGGCCAATTTGTGCATTTGAACCTGGTGAACTCTAAAAGGCATTCATGAGATTTTTAGCTCTTTAGAGGGCAACACCCTGTGACTGTGTTTCCATTCAGGCAGAGTAAAGTTACTCCACAATGAACAATTTAATTCAAAGTTGAATTATTTCATCAAACTAGAGCATGAACTGCTCACACAAACACAATGTCCATCCATCTATTTTCTGTACTACTTATCCTCATTCATCATGAATATTGTATTCATGACACATTGAATATTATATATCTAATCTTAAATATCTTGATATGATGCCAGAGCGATTACTTTTAGTGACTGAGGGCCCATTTCGTCTATCATGTGCCTCAACTATTTTTGGGATTACTGTCAGATTTTGTATCGGTAAAGCAGTCTGCTAAGAGTCGTATCTCTCGCCTTTACAGATATTCGGTCGCATCAGTTCATGCTTACCAACCCTAGCCTAGATCTGAAAGCTGGCACACAGGATCACAACACTAGTCAGTTTTCCCAGCCAGGGGTCTTATGGGTGCTCGATAAGAGGCAACCCCCGATCAAGTGCACCTCGGAGCGAAGTATCGACAAGTGTCAGGCTTTTTCCTACTACTACATTTAAAACTTGAGGTCAACAAATTGGTAATCACAGGTTTTTGGCATCTTGTCTTCCAACTGGACAATTTACAAAGAACTTTCAACCAATTATCTCAATAAACTGTTCAACACATTCCATCTGCCTCCGCCTTCTCTCGAGTCCACCTCGTCTCCATACTTGAGCACTCACCATTGATGTTGTACCATGCATTGGAAATGTTTCAGTTGTTCAGGTTCTTCAGGTTGACTATAAGCATAGTGCTAATTATCATTATTAACTCCTGGTAGAAACAATCACATTCATTATTCAACCTACGAGTGAGAAATCATTCCACTTTGAGGCCCACCTCTTTGTGGTGTCTGGGTCAGGAAAGTGATCCCGCTAGAGAAACACACTGGCATCTAGGTGTTAAGCATGCCCAGACGTGGTACAAATTGCCCAATGTGAATGCATCTTAAGCTGGCGTGATACAAACAATACTTTGGTCTCCTAGAAGAAGTTGGTACAAGACCCCCTTTCTTACAGATTTTCACCAAATTTGGTGCATCGGAGTCCTCACAATAGACCAGGGCATAAATTTCTCAGTATCTTAGTACGTACAATATTGCTGTCAGTGTGTACGTTCACAAAGCCGACACACTTTCCCACAAACAGCTAATGTAGCGGTAAATATCTACGCTACGTGACAGATACAATACTTTTAAAAGTGCAATGACTGCTTTCAACAAAAAGGGACCAGAGACCTGTGTGTCAAGTGTTAAACTTCACACCCTCTTGTCCAGGTCATAGGTTACATTATTGGTGGGAAAAAAAAAAGTTTTGAAATTATCTATGTATCATTTTTTAATACCACCATTACGTGGCGTTCGATCAGTGGTGTGTAGACTTTATATCGACTGAACGTTATCTGGAATGCCAAACACCGACTCAATTACCTCTCATACACAGGCCAGAAGTCTATTGACCTCTTCAGCACAGTCACCAGGAGAATAAATACTGCAGGCGAGGTAAATTATTCTTGCAATGCTCCTAGACATGACCTCGCCACTAAAATAAATGGGTGAGAGCAGTGTCCAAAAGCAATCTCATGCTTGGATTTTGGTCTTGAACCAGGGCACATACAGTCCAAAGCACTTGGATCCTCTTCTCAGGAACTACATACAAAAAAAAGGATCCCCATGAATGGACTAAGAAAAATGAAATGTCTTCATGGCATGAAGTCTTAGTTAGTTTACTACTACCAACTAAATTATCATGAGAATATTTCAATAGACCAAAAGACAGTTTTAAGGAAATTCTGACATAAAACGAAATGGCACTAATGTTATTTTGTTATTTTGAGTGTTAATTCCAAAATCAACGCTATAGTACGCACCATATTTGCACTTGTGGAAGTGTTCAAAGGCAAATTAAGCCTCGCTGGTCGCAGCTCACTGCAGATCTTGGAACAGCACAACATGGACCTGCTGGTGCTTTTAACATCATATGGATACCGTAAAGACCAAAAACAAGGACAAAGGTAAAATGTGCAAGAAAAATCCACTATTTTGAAAAGTTATAAAATACATTGCGGAGTTACCATCTAAGAGAGACAACTGAATGGAATAAGAGGCAAAATATGCCTGCTTGGCTTTCCACTCTTCTAAAGTAACACCTGTGTAGAAATGGACCGCTGATGGCATCATCGACCATTGCTACATTAGTAGGCTGTGTGTGTGTGCATGAGTGAGTGTGTCAATGATAACCACAGATTCCTCCTCTGAACATTTCTTCCCTGATACAACACTACAGCAACAGCAGGTTGCCTCATACCCTGCTTTGTTACTATTACTATGTGTTACTACTATCAAAATCCAGACCCCTTATCGTCCTTCAGCTCACGTTCTATGAATTTATCTTCCACGCTGCTGCTGTCTATACTAATTACACTAGACGCAGGAAGATGTTCGGGCTGTTTTCCTATCACAAATGGGTGCACACTAATAGATTACTGTCTACCGTCCAACTCTACAGTCTTACCATCTCAATCCTGCTCAAGCTTTGCTCAAATGTTACTAGCCTTGCGCAATTATTCCCTCCTTTCTTCACTTGTCATCCTCCTAACCACTCAACCCCCTATACCCACCCTCTCCTTGGGATTCAGAGGAATCTCGCTAAGATTTGTAGCTCCAAGGTCCAGACTGATTAGATAAAGGGTTCAATAAACCTGCAAACTGCAGGGAGGAGTCCAGTTCACTGATAATCTTGCACAATTTATTTTATTGTGTGAGAGATGATCATTTTGTTTGTGGTGTAACCACAAAGAACTGTAACACATTTTAATGAGCCTGGGACCACTATACTGCATTCTTACAGTATCCTTTCACACTTGACTCTATCCACTTGGACATTATCAAACAGGGTGTCCCAACAGGTTGCTTTTCGCGTATCATACTCAGGGCTTTAGCTGGACTCCTCGATACGTGTGTGACGATTTGGCATTCCTGGCTATACATTTGATCAAGTATATGTAAAGGAGGCCTTGGTTGTACATCTTTAAAAATGTACAGAAATTCTGATCTCATGCCTCTACAACAACACTGAATACAATTGTTGACTCATATACTGATCATTTTATCATTTGCCCTGTTCAGCAGTGTATGTAGTCATGTAGTTCTTGGTCTGATGTTGTCTTACTCTAATAGAACAAAACATATACCGTGGAAACTGATATTTAAGGAAACAACAGTACACCCGTGACTGTGTGTCTTCTCTTATACTAAAGTCTGTGTGCGTGTGTGTGTGTGTGTGTGTGTACAAACCCATAGGAACAGACTGCAGTGTTTATTGCCACAACATACTGCAAGACAAATTCACATGGAGAATCAGCACGCGCACACATTTAAGAGTCATACATCGTCATTCGTAGTCATAAGACTGAGTGAGCGCATGTAAGAAACTAGCTTGTAACATTATTAAAAGCTAGATTTGTATGTCTGGGCTTGTTATTGTGGATAGCTCCAGAGGCCGTGAGGTTAGTGCAGGAAGAAAAGCAAGATCAGACTTTTTTTTTTAACAGTAGACAGAGAGGTTTATTTAAAAAACAACAAAAAAAAAGCTGTAGCTGAAAAGTTGCCCCTCTAGGCATACCTTAGTCAGCCAAAGCGTTTCAGCATTGTTTGATCTGCTGATAAAAAAAAAAAAAAAAAACTGAAGAGGAAGAAACACTGCCACTCCCAACGATCTGCTGAAGTACTTTTTTGCTGCCCCAAAGACACCATTTCAATGAACAGATTCTCATACTGAAACTTGTCATGGGTGGAGATCACTATATGATTTCATTTAATGAAAACCTATATATTGTTCAGAATAAAGAAAAAAAGTGGGGAGTGGTGTGCTAGATGAGTTCACTACTCTTTTGGGCGTGGTCCCTTTAAGGGCGTGAGGTGACAAGAAAGAGAAAGCCGGAGAGAACAACATCTTTAAGTGCTGTTGCTGTTTCATGGTATTTAGTATTCATTTTACAATAGTTGATCCTTTTTCTTTCTGTCACTCCCTTTTAAACATTTTTGTTCAGTTTGAACAACTAACTCTGAATATATAATCAAAATACAAAGAAACCACAGTGCTGCTTATCCTCAGAAGGGTCGTGGGAATCCTGGAGCCTATCCCAGGTATTTTTTGACAGGTGGCGGATTACACCATTCACTGGCTGCTTGACAAATGCATTGCACAAATAAACAACCATTTGCACTCACATTAACACCTACGGGTAATTTTGGGTCTTCAATTAATGCATGTTTTTGGGATGTGGGAGGAAACTGGAGTGCCCAGAGGAAACCCACACAAGCACAGAAAGAACATGAAAACTCTACACAGGCTGGGCTGGGATTTTAACCCCATTCTTCACCACTGTGAGCCAGATGTTCAAACGAGTAATCCACCGTGCCGCCACCGTCGGAACAGGACACTTCCAGACTTGCAGCACGAAACATTACCTCTCCAATTAATATCAGTTTTATGACTGGAGATCAGACTGTTATGCATATTGAATTATGATAATGGACTGGAAGTTGGCCAGTGACGGAAATCATTGATTTAACTTCGACTTCCTCACTGTAGTTACCTAAGGGGGTTGCACAAAAGGAATTTACAGGCCGGGCTGGAAGTAAAGTTCCACTAAAATCCACTATTGACCACATCACCAAAAACTTTCAGAGAATCTCAACAAAAGGGTTTCCAACAAATTAGGAAAATTTAGCTGGAAGATCAGGGACACCACAAGTACAGATTTTGTTCAGAAACGAGGCATACACAAGTGTGTATATGTGCATCCACAGTGAGGAAATTACAAAGGATACCCTAGTGTCAAGAAAGGGAACAAGTAAGCCACTTCTCTTTGGCAAAATGTACCCAAGACAGACTGATAGTTCACGAAAGGTAGATGAAAATGGACTGCTAAGGACTGAAGTCATTTTCTTGGATGATTTGGGGAATGTGGGAAAACAGGTTTGTCCAGAGAAGAAAGGGACTTTGGAACTAGTGTGTCAAGGTTGAGGCAAATAAAAAAAATACATTCCAGAGTGACTACTTTTTGAATCAATGCTAACTTTCAACCTGGTCTTGAGCAAAGGATTGAACCTCAACCTTAGATAGCAGTACCGTTTACACACCGATTCACCCTTACATCTCTCCTTGTATGTCTCCAAGTAAATCATCATCATCATAATATAATTTTATTCTTAACGCACCTTGAGAAGAAAGCGTGTTTCTAAAAGGTGCTTTGACAGAACCAGAAAGGTGAAGGACTGAAATCAGTACAGCATTACTGAGACTATTCAAATGCGAGATCTCCTTTAAGAGAGTGAGCCAACTCACACTAGAAGGGGGGAAAAAAAGAGAACCACGAATGAAGCCATGAACAGAGAGGGGTAGCAAATATGCAAATATCTATCAACCACCCTAAAACCAAGAAGACAGGACAACACAAGACAATGTCGTTCATAGTTAAGATTAAGCTGTGAAAGGTAGCATGTCGTCACAGGGCGTCAGGAATACAGGAAATTACAAAGAAAGCAATTCTAGAAAAAGAAACTGGAAAAGCTAGGCTAACTGTTAGCTTATCACACACACCTTTATCATTTTTATTGAAGAAACGGTACTTTTACTCTTTTACAATACATTTTATGCCGCTCTCTGCTTTCATTTAATAATTCTTTACATAATCTATTTTTAGACTTTCGTTTTCAACTTCTGAGTCAAGCGCGGTTATTATCGCAGTCACGTCACGTTCACCACTCAAACGACAAGAAAGTCACGTCTGCACACAAAGTCTTCAATCGGGCTTCGCAGCCCAATCAAATTGAGTCTTGACGGCCGTCCAACTCGTTTACATTAAACAGTATGAAGAATGACAGCTTCAACATGCACCATAGATTTGTCACTGCCCAAACTTGAATACTTTACCTCACTTCTAACATGAGATAAGGTGCGGTAAGTTGCAGATTTTTTTGCTGTCCATATGGCAACAATCTTATCGTAGGACTATTTATGGCTACAAGTAACCTAAAAATGCCTCTTTTGAGGTACATTCAGTTTTCTCTTTCTAGCCCTCTTTCTCTCAGACACACACATGCACACTATACTACTCAGTAAGTCTGGTAAGCAAACAGCTCATTCAGTCATTTTGGTGCATAAAGGAAATGTTTCTATAAGGCCTTATGCATGTATTGTTTTTTTTCCCCACTTAAAATATAAAATGGTAGCAGGTGTGTGTGGAGTCTCATTGAAGATGTTTGTACTGTAATCTGTCATGCAAGTTATAAGAGAGAGTACATACTTGTGCAACCAGATTTTTATTTACAGTTTCAAGCACACCCATGACCCTCGTGAGGATAAGCGTCATAGAAAATGGATGGATAATTCATTATTCATCATTTATTTAACCAGGTAAAAGACGAGTTATAACATAACGTCTGTTTGGCAATGGAGACCTGGCCAAGAAGGTAGCAACACGAGTACAATATTTGGCTACTTTACCAAAATCTGCTCATGACACACCCCACACCTCCAAATAAATCAATTCAGATGATCTTACAGAGACATCTGACAATCAAGTATAAGATGAGTTTGATTGCAAGGTAGGGTAAAAATGTTCAAATCTGACTCGATTGTTGGTCAAATGACAGAAAACCTGTGTGTCAAAACCTTTGACCTCAGCTCTACATTTTGCATAACTAGAACATTGTCTCTATGTGTATAGACATGTAAATTCATGCAGTGGGACTGAAATTCCCTTTGTAAAGAATGTGACAATGAAAGTAGAAAGGAAGCTATGGGAAGGGGATGGAGGGAGGTGGTTAGGTATCCAGTTTCCTGTTCAACCCCTCTCCTGCATAGAGGTTCATGGGCCGCCGCACGTACCCCAAATAAGATAAATACATAAAGATCCCAGGATAGAGGAAGTGCAACCCTTCTTTTTTTAGAGGGGCATTTTCTAAAATGGAATCAGGAGGAAAGTCGACTCGCAGACAGGAACATGCACACGCGTGCGCACAGACAAACTCTAAATGGTGTGACACCCCATCACTTGATTCACTTCTTCCCTGCCCCTCTGTGAACAATCGACCTCTTCTTCCAATGTCTCAACACACTCTTTCACATGCAGTAACACACCACACACACTTACACAAATGTGCTTGTACACACATGCGTACAGGCGTACACGCAAGCAAAAGAACACACACACACACACACACACACACACACACACACACACACGCACGGAAGTGTTCACATTTCACAGAAGGTTAAGTGGGCATAAGTTGCTCTTAATGTAACAGCTCCGATAATGTGTTCCCTCATTGGATCTTAACAGATAATATATTATGGGGAGGCTATATGCAAACGTGGGTGGCATGTTCAAGGGTGACACATGCATCCAAACATTCACATTAGAAGTGTGACAAAACATAGATATTGTGATACTATACAGTACGGTATGCTATTATCTCAGTATAGGCTCAACCACATCAGGTTGCTTACTGATGCCTGTCAGTGTCAAACTTGTACTCATGTATACTTTTCTGTCCTCCTTGAGCGTGCAGTTTGGCAGATAGGAAACAGTTCTTCAAAAAGTATGCTTGAGTCAAGCTGTTTATTAACACTACAGTTAAAGTTACTTTAAAACTAAACAGAGAATGATACACACTGTATATTTAACAAAACATGCTTTGTCTCACAAACACAGCATTGTCCACACTTCATGCTCACAAATCAGAACAAAATACTATAAACTAACAAATATATTTAATATCATAAACTTTTAAGTAACAGAATTTTGAGGAAAAAAAACGGCGCACCATCATCCACAGAAAGACAATGATAACAAAAGGCACACTACATATATTAATTTTACTCCATCCAAATATTTGCACATTAATGAAGCTCAATGCTAAGCTATTCTTTGGGTCTTTTAATCAAATCTACCTGTGTCTACTTCACTGCCCCCTTACAGGCCAAGGTGCATAGTCACACTATTGCAACTCCACACATGCCACCTTCCCAAATGTGAACAGAAACAGGATGCGGTGATATGAAATCTTGCCTCTTTAGCCACCCTGGTGCATCAAAATTGTCAGTGTCAAAAGCCCCGCCTGATAAAATTTAAAGTGAGTGAACTCATTTTGGCATCTGTGAACAGTGGCAGTGGTTTAGGCTCTCTCCCGCGTCGTAAAATGTTTCACTTCATCGTGCCACTGCTGGCTAAGTAGACGAGCTTTTAGATGATTGTCTGATCAGATTGGTGAAAACTGGAAAGTCTACATGTCAGGTTCACCCGAATCTAATTTGGACATTGGTGGGAATGTGAATGCTCTATGTGTTGGCGACAAGTCCAGGGTGTAACCTGCCTCTCACACAATTTCAGCTGAGTTCAGCTCCAGCTCATATTAGAGTCTGATGAGAACAGGAACCATAGAAAATTTTATTTATTTTTATACTGTGATAGGAGCACGCTTTTGTCACTGTGCTTGGTAGTGTTGTGTTCCATGCATGATTCAACTATAAATAGAGATAAAAACACTAATCTCAGTAAAGGCATGAGGAATTTAAATGAATATAATTAAAGTATGTCTGTGTCTAATGTGTGTGTCGATACCTTTAAGTGTAAGAAGCATGGTACTTTGCAGGCCAGGGTGTGGGCTTAATATATAATAAATAGAGTCCCCCCAAACAGCTAATTCTCCCTCACTCTCTCCTTTTCTTTCAACAAAATATTGTGTACTTCAGTAACTTCATTTATGAAATTTCAGTCATTGTGACTGGAGTCGGCGCCATACTAGCTGGTAATATTTGAGCACGGATTCTGCAACAAAACCCAATATCCGGAACAATTGGCGTTCAAATTAGATGCAAGATCACATTCAGCTCAGTCATTGTGGTTGACCTTGTGTGTGTGTGTCTGTAAGATTTTAATTGACCCCTCCGTACAGGGCACTTAACCACGCCTCCTGAAGTGACGTCACGCCACGTGCGCTGACGTAAGACAAACAGTAAAAATGGCAAATACAATACAATACATTCTTAACTGAGAGAGACGCCATGCTTCTGATTTCATTTAATCATTCACACGTAGCAATGTTATGCTAGCGGAGAACGTCTCATTCATTGATACGAGACGTGTATTAAAAATCAAATTTAGGGCATATCTTTGTGCAAACACAGTCTGGTTAAGCTTCGGCCGTGAGCCAGCAAGAAATCAATACGTTTGTGCAGTCTGATCATCGCTAAATATCGCTCAACAAAGAATAAGTGTGTCAATCGTTCACATGTAGCGGTGTTATGCTAGCGGAGAACGTCTCATTCATTTATACGAGACGTGTATTAAAAATCAAATTTAGGGCATATCTTCGTGCAAACACAGTCTGGTTAAGCTTCGGCCGCGAGCCAGCAAGAAACCGACACGTTTGTGCAGTCCGATCATCGCTAAATATCGCTCAACAAAGAATAAGCGTATCAATCGTTCACACGCAGCAGTGTTATGCTAGTGAAGAACTTTGAATTCATTTGTACGAGACATGTATTGAAAATCAAATATAGGGCATACCTTCGTGCAAACATATGTGTTCCGGTTGATATTAGATGGATTTAGTTGATGATGTGGTCTTCCACAAAGTTTGATCCATCGAAGGCATTTTTCGTACTGGGTCTTCGGTTTTGGAAAGGGTACGAATCGAACTCCACCAACTAGCCTTTCAGGATACCTGTCGTCACTATTACAAAGTCCGTGACTACACCTCTTAACCATATTTTTTTGTTAAATAACCCAAATACGTGATAAAATGCTAACTAAACCTATACTGGACCATGCAATGTTGTCTGAGAAAATGGCGGGAGCAAAAACGGGCTTTGGTTTATGCAGATCTCTGGCCTCTGATTGGTCAGTGACGCGGATTGCGCAATATCCATGGAGGGGTCAATTGAAATCATCCTTGCTCACTTCTCCTTCAACAGGTCAGCATCTATCTCCTTGCCTCAGGTGAATGACAATTACACTCAATTGCATATGCAAGACTGTACAAGGAAAAACAAAATGCAGAGGCACATATGGAGTATGTCAGGTTGAGAGAAAAGCCCACTTCCTGTTTTTTTGCTGATTTTTGAGACAAGCTAAACCTCAAACTTTGAGAGCTGACAAGGACAACACGGCTGTTGAAAAACAAACTTGCTGGGGTTTTTTCTGGGGTGGGGGGTTTAAACACAAACATTTGCTTTTCAGTCACACCACAAACTGTTCAAAGATTTACCATTGGTGTACAAGTGTTTTAAGGATTATTCTGGGTGATAGTTATGTACTATTGTGTCACGAAAATAAAAACACTATCATTGATGAAAGCTTGCAGCAGATATATTGTGCAGTGGTATCTTGTCTTACAAGTTTTATTTATTCGGTTATCAAGCCCCAAATACAAATTACTCAAATATAAAATCAATTTTACACAGTCATATATGCTCGTATTCTGTTCTGGACAAAAAAAAAAAAAAAAAGAAAAAAATCTATTCTATATGACACCCGTTATTAGATAGAACAGATGTTTTTCATGGTGACATTTCAATGAACACACAAAGTACACGGGAGTAGTCACGTGTAGCTACTCAAAATTTGTACTCTGATTTCTAATGGTGGAATCCACTTTTGTCAATGACTTTTTTTTTATAGCCATAATCGTAATGCAAAGCGATCCCATACAACAGATATATAACACACCTGCGGTCTTCTAGAGCAGACTTTCATTATTCCCACAAACTTCTCCACAACACCAGCAACACCATTTTACTTTGTCTCCGTTCAGCGGCTGCCATTAGATTTTAGGTTTCAGTTTATGTGTCTATGAGTTTTGTAGTGATGGATGAAGTTCAACATTGTTGTGGCTCTAATGTGCGTTGCAAACCATGCATGTTACCATCCTCCTTTTAAAAACTTCATTGACAACATATTCCTTTAATCCAAATTTGATCACCTTTGGGATTCATTCCTTCGGTGTTCAAGCAGGTACTTCACACTGGCTAGGTGAGCAACATTGTAGACTGTTGCCAGGTTGGTGCAGAAGTCCATTTATTTAAAAAAAAAAGGGCAATTTTTATTATAATACAGATTTCCAACTCTAAATGGGATAAATTGTCAAGTCATGTAGTTAAATTCAAAATCAAGTCAAGTGTCTTGTCTACCAAGTATAATGTCAAGTCAAGTCTTCAGTATTTGGCAAGCAAGCAAGCAAGTCATAAACCTGACTAAGGGTAAATCATTTGACCCGAGTCTCCTATCTCTGCCGTTACCTAGTGAATGATATCATGAGCTGGAGTTGGGCTGGCCAGTTGGGCTGCGTGTGACTGTCTGGGGATGTGTTGTAGCCAACAGCATTTCCCTGTAATGGTTCGAATTTTGTATTTGATTGTTTGTCCAGTTCAATAAACGGCAAAAATGGCCCTAATTGCGACGCATTGCATAAGCCTTTTTTTTTTTTTTTTTTACTTCATTAAAGCGGCGTTGTATCTGAAACCCACTTCTGACTAAAATTTTTTGTTCACAACACGTAGTGGGAAAAAAAAAAAAAATGAAAAAAAATAATCAGCTCAAGGTCATAACTCCTATTATTTTGTACACGGTGCGCGGTACACGGTGCACTCGTAAGTCAAGGTACCACTGTATTTCAAAGAGGCACATACTGTCCAAGAGGCGACAAAGCGGGTACCTTAATATCAAAGTTGCAGTCAAAGCGTTTGATAAGGACAATGAAGGCACCCGTCAGGTTGTCCCTCGGGGGGGGCTCAATGGGCTCACATGCATTCGCTGGTCGTGAACCAATCAGGAAACCCTGTTGAGATAACATCAATAGCATCTGTGACATCACATTAAAAAAAATAATTAAAAAAAAAAAAGAGTTACAGTTGACCACAATATATATTGCGCCAGACAACTCATGGTATGGACCCTGCTAGGATCTATTACAGTTAATTTAAAATGTTTTTAATGTGGTTATAGGTCAGGAGGGCTGGTAAGGTGCATTGACAGTTTTCATATCAGTCTCATTCACGTCTGAATTAAAACCTCGGCATGTGCCTTGCTGTGTGGAGATGATACTTTCTCCATGTTCAGCGGCTCACTGTGCAGCTTGTCTCAGAGTATTCCTGCTCCTTTTCATGTTCCAAAACCATTCTTGTCTGGTTCATTGAAGATTCTCAATTGTCCTTAGGTCTGAACGAGAGTGTGAATGGCTGTTTGCCTACATGTTCCCTGTCATTGACTGGGGACCTCTCGCCCAAAGTTAGCTGTGATGGGATGAAGCTCATCTGCAATCCTAATGAGGAAAAGTGCTATATGAAATGGATGGTGGAGGCCAGGGTTTGCAAGTTCTTCCAATCCACCCTGATTGTGAAATGGCTTGAGAGACGAACTTTTAAGACTTTGGTGGGTGGATACAGTATAGCCTCTAACATGAAGTCTGTTTGTCACTGTTGGTTATCAAATCTCTAGCTATCCGGCTCGATATCTCAGTCTTGTGTCCAATAGACTGAAGTGTTACATGAAGGATAGCAAAAAAAACAAACAAACAAACACACACACACACACACTTACGAGAGAGAGAGAGAGAGAGAGAGAAGAGAGAGAGAGAGAGAGAGAGAGAGAGAGACAGAATACTGGCAAACAGTATAACGGAGAGAAAAGAATAAAAAAATGGGGAAAAAGAAAATGTGAAAAAAGGGATGACTGATCATGTCACACATACATACATACATATGATTGTGAAAAAATAAAGGCAACTGAGTAGAGCAAGCAGACTTCAGTTTGTGTTGTAAGGCAAAAATATAAACATTTTGTAAAAACAAAGATACTTCTCTCAAACAAAAAAGCTACTGTTTTAATCTTCAGAACTAAACTACACTTTGAGGTTTAGGAAACATATTCCAGTAGATAAACTTCAACAATGAACAACAGCATTGAAGCAAAAGACTTCCCACCTAACTTTGCAACTTTCCATCCATCCATCCATCCATCCATCCATTTCTGGGCCAATTATCCCCACGACGTTTGCGGGTAAGCTGGAACCTATCCCAGCTCACTCTGGGCAAGAGGCAGGGCACACCCTGAACTGGTTTCCAGCCGATTGCAGGGCACATTTAAACAAACAATGATTCACACTTGCATTCACATCTATGACCAATTTAGAGTCGCCAATAAACCAACCATGCAAGTTTTGGCGATCTGGGAGGAAACCGCAGTAGTCCGAGAAAACCCACACAGGCACATTGCGGGATCACTTTCTAAGAGGGACATTGATTATCGTCATGCTACCAAAATTTTGGAGTCAGACCTGAATATTCTCTTTACAACATTGACATTATTTAGCCGTAGAAGCCTTTAGTGTCTATTCCCTGTATAAACGTTCACAAACACCGGGGGTCTTTGCAGAATGAGCAATAAGATTGTGAAGGAAGAACCTTACAGACGATGGCACCATTTGGTCATTTATCCACATTTTAACAAGATGTCTGGCTGTGCCCTCTCTTGAGTGATAAACCTCAGCGTGTTGAAGAGTGTTTGTCATCAGTCATTGCACGTGAGGACAACAACCTAACAAAGAGACTTTCTGGCTATTTGTTTGAATTTGAAATTAACGACAGTAGCTGGCATCTAGTGAAGACTCTGCTCGCAACCACTCACTTTCCCTCACACTTTCCTTACAAACACAATTCCAATGATTTTAGGGTGTTTTGTTAGCAGGGTGGAAGTGGAGGAACAATTACATAGATGGAGGCACGCACTGGAAAGGAGGGGAATGAAGATTAGCCGAAGAAAAACAGAGTTTATGTGCATGAATGAGAGGGGCGGTTGAGGAATAGTGGAGCTCCAGGGAGAAGAGCTAGCAAGGCTGGACATCTTCAAATACTTGGGGTCAATAATACAGAGCAATGGATAGTGTGGTAAGGAAGGGAAGAAACAGATCCAAGCGGGGTGGAACAGTTGGCGGAAGGTGTCTGATGTTCTATGTGACAGAAGAGTCTCCGTTCCGGATGAAAGGCAAAGTCTATAAAACAGTGGTGAGGCTGGCCATAATGTACGGATTTGAGACGGGGGAACTGAAGAAACAACAGGAAGCAGAACTGGAGTTAGCAGAAATGAAGATGCTGAGGTCCTTGCTTGGAGTGAACAGGTTGTATAGGATAAGAAATGAGTTCATTAGAGGGACATCCAAAGTTGGATGTTTGGAGACAAGGTTCGAGAGTGCAGACTTCTGCATGCGTAAGTCTGGTGTGGCAGAGAAGTATGTTTCTTGATTCTTAGGTGACCAAGTTATTGTCGAGCAGAAACCACAGCTTCCCGTACACTTATCCGAGAGGTGTATTGTTTTCTTTCACTGTATAGCTCCAGTTTAACAACTGCCCAAAATTATGAAGTGGGTTCAGGTCAGACGAGGATGGGGGCCATGACATCAGTTTTTCATCTTTCAAACTTTGACTGGCCAGTCACAGAGGAGTAGTAGGATAAATGTGAAAGAGCAATGTCGTCAATATGAATCAGTCCTTTGACAGACTTGCCTTTAAAAATGTCTTATAAAAGTTGAGAGTTAATATTTAGCACATCTTCAACATGAAAAGGTCCAACCCGCTCATTTTTAATTTTTAATAATACCAGTGCACACCATTATCCCATCTTCAATTCTTAGTCTAAAATGGAGCTCTGAGCGCCTTAGTGATCAAGGACACAGGCCCGTGTTTCTGGTCCATCAAGAGTCACACTTGTTTCATCAGTCCATAAAACCTTTGAGAAATTGCTCTCCAGATATTTCCTGGTCCAGCCAATTCATCTCATGTATCCTGTTTAGTGGTGGTCTTTTTTGAGGTTTTCTTAACTGGGTCATGTCTCTGAACAATGACTATCTTGAACTTTGAGGTAATCCAGGTAGGTTGCAGTTATGAACTATCATAAAACTTAGAAAGATTCCTGGTAGCTTTATGCTTGACTCTTCTAAACCTTTCTAAAATCCTTGACAGTTAATTATAATTTTTTTGCATTCAACATGTTTCTTGTGACCCCGTTGAGTACATGCCACAAAATCTTGATCATTTTTAAAGTTAAAGGTATACCATATTTTCCCAAATTAACTTTTTGGGGTATTGGGAATGTTATATAGGCTCTACAGTACCTCAGTAAACATGTAAAATATGTATTAAAATTATACACGCACTAAGCAGTTCCAGACATTTTTTCTGCCCACGCCTGTCAACATGTCACAAGTGGGTCTTCTCCATGGAGCTAACAAATCAGAGGAAAGGTGGAGGTCTTTATATATAATGATACAACATTCTGTGTCAAACAGCAGTAGTGGCCAGAGGGCCTTTTCTGGACACTCATGAAAGTTTTTTTGTTTTGTTTTGTTTTTTTGTGACGGAAAATGTCACTTTTATACTGAGTCCATGGTTAAGAGTCACTCTAGGGAGATCTAAACAGCCAAAATATGAGACCCTTTAAATCTCTTTTTTTGGCCAATTTTTCCAAAAGAAGCTGGCTTATAATTATGCACACCTTTTTATTGGATGTTGATCTCCTTGGGCCACACCCACATTCATTACACGAATACACAGCACTTGACTTCAGGTTTATCCAGTTGAGAGTGAGGAAATATGCGTGGACGTCATAATACAGACAAAATGCATCTAAAGTAAAAATCCTGCACACGGAGTACATGCATACAGTACATACACTGCATATGTGTACATGTGGTCGTATATGTATGGACAAATATACACGACGACTTTACATGAATACACTTTGTGTATATTATATAAAGGAGCAGGAAACGTGTGTATCACGTATATGAAATGTGTGCACTGTATAAGTGTCAGATGCTGTTTCAACAGGAAGTGTGGGGCAGTCAAGCACCCCGCAAGATAACGGCTCAAAAAAAACCATCATGTATAACATCAGTACTTCCTGTTATGCTCTCTCTCTCTCTCTCTCTCTCTGTAACCAACTTTCCTAACATTAACATAAAAAAATATTTTCACAGAGAGTGACAATGAGTCAATGTGGAAATAGCACATCAAGTACAAGATGTGAATAATTAACAGCACCTTGGCCACCCTCAGCCCTGGTTGCCTCCCCCACTGGCGCTCCATGACGTCACTGTTCTACTGCCTTATTGCCCTACAGACTGTGGAAACTGTGGCAAGAACGCCCTCTGTAGGGCAAATAGGGCTATAAAATTGGTTGAAAAGGAAATATGCTAACGGCCCTCCAATGTCCAAATAAGGATACATGTGATGCAGGAAATGACGACCAGGGAGTTGAGGCCGGTGCATTATGGGAAAAAAAAAAAAACAAAACATCCCAGTGCCTCTTTTAATAGGGAAGCAGTCACTTTCACAAAGTATTTAATATTTTTGTGGCTACATCTGAGAATAGATGGGCAAAGAACTAATTGAAAACCTCCCGCTGTAAATCTAAAGCAACAACACACACATAATCAAATATGGTCTAAATAGCTATATTCGAGATCTGTTGATCAACCAATAAAATAAATGCCAAGCGCACCAGAAGGAGAAATGTGGAGGTTCACTTCATTTAAATCAATGGGTTTGGGGAGGGGGAGTGGGTTGAGTCAGCCCAACTCAATTACTCGTAAAGTAAGTAGTTCATCTTTTTCAATTAAACAAATGGTAATTCTTAATATTTTCTATTATTTTCATATTATTACTTACATCTGTGTTGTCCCTGCACAGTAGTAAAATGGAATTATTTACAAGCATTATGTCTGCCTGGGCATACAGACTGAAGTGTTCCACAGTCATGTCAGATACATGTCACCTGAAATGTACATGTAAATTGACAGTCAAAGAATAAGAGACAGACATTTGTACCTGCAGGGTACAGTTTATACAAGAGTTGCACCAAATACCGATGCTAGTACCGTACCAAGGTGGTTTGACATAAAAAATAGCACAGTACCCATTTTAATCATGTACCGGTAGTTTAAAAAATAATGAAAAATTCAGATTAATCTTTATTTGCTAAGTATATGTTGAAAACAGGTGCCACGGTGGAACAGATGGTAAAGCGTTGGCCTCACAGTTCTGAGGACTCTGGTTCGATCCCGGGCCCACCTGTGTGGAGTTTGCATGTTCTCCCCGTGCCTGCGCGGGTTTTCTCCAGGCACTACGGATAGCTGGGATTGGCTACCCTACTGCCGCGATCCTTGTAAGGATAAGCGGCTCAGATAATGGATGGATCATTTTACAAATGTATGCCATCTAGAGGTTATGAAAAAACTGTACACTTTTAATTTAATATACCACTGCACCACCTAGTGGTTATAAAAAAGGTGTAAACTGCAATTTCCATTAGGACAGTGTGACTGCATATATTTACAGGTGTACTCGTAACTTTACATGCCCTGTCATAATTTGTGAAATCCATTTTTTTCACATGACTAGTTACTGAACAATAACCATCATTCATTTCTTTATAGTTATGTTTTGTTAAATGAATGCTTTTCTGAAACACTTGACTGTTTAATTTTAATCCCATTAAAATAAAAATAAATGTGTTTCACCTGGTCCTTCATGTTTTCTAAAGAACTGTAGCATCTTACAAATTCTGCCTGGAATATTAGCACAACTGTATGTTTTTTTAATTTACTAAATAAAAGGAGGGTGATGTATTTCAATATGAGAGCAGGTAAACTATTCTGTGTTCAAATAAAGTACTTAAATTCCGAACAACTTAATAAAAATACAGACAATATTTCATGTTTCAATCAAATGGGTAGAAGCAAAGTCATGCAATGTAAAAATGCATTATACATCGGTAGAATCTTGTTTGATGTATGCCCCATGTTTGAAGCACAAAAATTATCAGCAATTTCAGTCTGTACCTACACTGTGTGCATGTTTTCAGACCATCCTACATGCAGCGGTTGATAAAAATATTTAACATTTTCTCATTAAATCTATTTTCAAAAGGTCCTATTGACATGAAAATGTCACCAGATGCTGGGAACAACCCAAGTACTGGTAATGCAAACATACGATTAAAGTAGTAAATAAAAATTTAATTGTGAGTACTCATGTGAAAATATAATACATTAAAAATTAATGAACAATTCTATTAAATGATATTATACGTATATACAAAGACACATTATATACGAATAATGAATTATTTTATTATTCAAATCACTTTCATGTATTTTGCACTTCTTTTTTTCTTTTTCAACCTCATCTGCAAATGACCTGGCCCCAGCTCTTCGTTTTAAAAATATTAAAAAAAAAATTGTGGTTAAAGCCACTGGAACATGTCCTAGCGGAGTTTACCAGTTCAGGTAGTATGAACCCTATTAATCACGGGACATATAAAAACACCTAACTATTCAGTCATACCTATAAGACATCCTCAAGTCTTCAAATAACTTACCATGCGTGTAATTCTGAATGTAGAGCATGGACTCGAACTTAAAATCTGTGACTGTTAGCCCAACATGCTAGCCACATGCTACTGTGCTGCCTCTATTAAAATCATTATATTAAAAAAAATTGGTATAGAATATCGTGTTTTACAAGTTGCTGCTTATAAATGCTATCTGATACAAAGCCTCTATCACCAAATGTCACAAGATGACCTTAGCGTTAAGCTTACATTTTATTCTTTGATCTCATCTACAAAAACAAATCAGTGGCCACAAAGAGGAGTGTTGTGTTGAATAAGTTAACACAAGTTATGTTGTTTTGGAAATGTGCAGCAAGTGTACACAGCAGCACTTGTGGAAGTGAAAACAAAGAAGGCTATGTTTGGCCACCTGCTGCCCTGAGGGGAATCCTCAGTCTTGTGTTGCCTTGTGATGCAAGAGGTATGTCACCATTTCACCCAAAAATTCTGTTCAAAAAATGTTTTTTTTTCGTTTGGAGTTACAATGGCAATTGTTGTTTTCACATCTACAGTCTAATAAAGTGGTTAACTCAGTTTTACATGACTCAATGTTATTGAATTTCCTGAAACGTTAATATAGATTCTACAATAATACCAGTTTGACGAGAGAATAACTTATTTGTATTTAACTTAATTCAATGATTTTTTAAATCTAAATAAATTGGAGGGTCTGCAATGGAATGTGTCAGATGTATAAAAATGTACCTCAGAAGCTCTCAGACTCACCTTCAATCCATCACTTGGTAGTCGGTACCCAAACCGTGAAGGGAGGTCATCAAAATTCTTAGTTTTGTTGTCATACGAGAACTGAAAAATGCCAAAAGGGAAAAATTTCACATCTCGGACACTGAAGTAAAGCTGATATGTTATTAGAACAAAAAAGCTGCGGACAAATCATCACTGCTCTCTTTCACATTGAGTTACTCACAGCTGCGATGTTGGCTTCCACAGGCAGCAGGTTGAGGAACGCAAAGAGCTGAATGGTGAAGATGGTGTAGATCTGCGTGGCCGACAACATCAGCATTCCCAGGGATAGCAGCATCTTGGCATCACGATGCAACGCTCAGCTGCTACACTGGTCTTTCAGCCACACAGATACAGCGTCGCTATCTACAGGAAAAAAAAAAAAAAAAACTTTTAAGTAAAATGACAACAAACGAACATGACAATTGCTAATTAGTCATTGAATTATTTCAAGTGTGGAATTGGTTTATGATCAACGGTGCCTTAAAGAATATTATGTAATGTAGTGCAACACTTGACTACAGTCTTACCCTTAACTCTTACAGTGAAAAAATAAGTATTTGAACACCCTGCTATATTGCAAGTTCTCCCAATTAGAACTCATGGAGGGGTCTGAAATTTTCATCGTAGGTGCATGTTCACTGTGAGAGAGAATCTAAAAAGAAAAATCCAGAAATCACAATGTATGATTTTTTTAATGATTTATTTGTGTGATAGAGCTGGAAATAAGTATTTGAACACCTGAGAAAACCAATGTTAATATTCGGTAGAGTAGCCTTTGTTTGCAATTACAGAGGTCAAACGCTTCCTGTAGTTGTTCACCAGGTTTGCACACACTGCAGGAGAGATTTTGGCCTACTCCTCCACACAGATCTTCTCTATATCAGACAGGTTTCTGGGCTGCCGCCGAGAAACATTGAGTTTCAGCTCGCTCCAAAGATTTTCTATTGTGTTTAGGTCTGGAGACCAGCTAGGCCATGCCTGAACCTTGATATGCTTCTTATGGAGCCACTCCTTGGTTTTCCTGACTGTGTGCTTCGGGTCATTGTCATGTTGAAAGACCTAGCCACAGACCATCTTCAATGCTCTGACTGAATGAAAGAGATTGCTCTCCAAAATCTCACAATACACGGCCGCTGCCATCCTCTCTAATTAATACAGTGCAGTCGTCCTGTCCCATGTGCAGAAAAACACCCCCAAAGCATGATACTACCACCCCCAAGCTTCACAGTAGGGATGGTGTTCTTGGGATGGAACTCATCATTGGTCTTCCTCCAAACACGGTTAGTGGAATTATGACCAAAAGGTTCTATTTTGGTCTCATCTGACCACAAAACTTTCTCCCATGACTTCTCTGTCTTCTCTCCTTGACATGTGCTGGTTTAAGCAGGGGAAGCTTCCGTGCCACGCATGATTTCAAACCATAACGTCTTCGTGTATTACCAAGAGTCACCTTGGAAATAATGGTCCCAGCTCTTTTCAGGTCATTGACCAAGTGCTGTTGTGTAGTCCTGGGCTGATTCCTCACCTTTCTAAGGATCATTGAGACCCCACGAGGTGATATCGTGCCTGGGGCTCCACTCCAATTGAGATTGACCGTTATGTTTAGCTTCTTCCATTTTCTAATGATTACTCCAACCTTTTCACACCAAGCGGCTTGGCAATTTCTCCATAGCCCTTTTCCAGCCACGTGGAGTTGTATAAATTTGTCTCTGGTGTCTTTGGACAGCTCTTTGGTCTTGGCCATGTTACAAGTTTGGGTCTTACTGATTGTGTTGGGTGGACAGGTGTTTTTATGGAGCTAAAGACCACACACAGGTGCATCCGATCAAGATTAATACATGGAGTGGAGGTGGACTTTTAAAGGCGGACTAACACGTCTTTGAGGGTCAGAATTCTAGCTGATAGACAGGTGCTCAAATACTTATTTGCAGCTGTATCACACAAATAAATTGTTTAAAAAAAAAAAACAATCATACATCGTGATTTCTGGATTTTTCTTTTTAGATTATCTTTCTCACAGTGGACATGCACCCACAATGAAAATTTCAGACCCCTCCATGATTTCCAAGTGGGAGAACCTGCAATATAGCAGGGTGTTCAAAAACGTATTTTCTTCACTGTATGTGGTTGCATTCCACAGGAAATTTTACTTAATGGCATTGGGGGATTATGTATTTACTAGTGCAAATAATATCTTTGCTCATCTATCTATGCCAGAAACACAGAGATACAGTAAAAGGTTTTCTCCACTAGATGCAGAAGGTACATTTAACCAGTGCAAAATCGAATATCTCTGGCCAGCTGTGCTTGGGAAACATTACCCACATTTCTAGTACCAGCATATCGCTTACGAGTGGCTTGCATTCACTGTCATTTTACTACTACCAATTGTCAAAATCAATTGTGTTTGAGATTGCATTATCCCTCCATTCATTTTCCAAACCGCTTATCCTCAATAGGGGAGCGAATGTGCTGGAGCACATCCCAGCTATCTTTCGGCAAACGCTTTGAACTGGTCGCCAGGCAATCGCAGGCCACATTGAATCACACAACCATTTGCACTCATACTCATGGCTGAGGGCCAATTTAGAGACCCCCAATTAACCACCATGAATGTTTTTTGGGAATGAAATTGAAATACATGGAGAAAAGTTCCACACGCACGGAGAGCATGCAGACTTCACACAGGTGAGGCAAGATTTAAACCCAGGTCCTCATAACTGGGAAGGAGATTTAACCAGTCATCCACCATGACGACAGATTGCATAATAACCAAATATGTAATTATATACTCTATGTAATAGATGAATATACTTTTTCTAGGTTTTTTGTGAGCTATACTTGGTTGCAATAAACTTGATTGACAACCTAATGTCATCTGTCAGCCTATACATTACCAATGCAAGCAGGAAAGAACTGAGAGTGATCCCTTGATGCAGTGGCTCCTCCACCTTAATAAAGTGTCCCTTGGATTAACAATGTATCCGATAGGTCATATGTACTAATACCTTGAAAATTTGAGGCTAATCCGATATCATTTAATGGGGTTTTGAGAAGCTTTTTTTAATTGGCAATTACGAATTTTCATGGGCGCCGCTATTTTGGCAAGTCACATGACCTATGTGCACAGATGTGACGCATTACGTGACCCAACAAAGGCTCGCTTACATTGGGACACAATTATGGCCAGAGCTGATTTCTCGGATTTATTCATTCTTCATCGCTACGAGGGCTGTCCTCAGTGCAGGCTTCCAGAGGACAATGCCATGAAACTCGTTATGGAGGGAAATGCAATGCAAGTCCCTCAGCAAATATCTTTCCTTCCAGTTCCTCAAATTCCAGACAACAAAGATTCATCAGAGTATTGTCCATGGCTACCCATCGGTCGCATGAGCCACACTGATCCACCGGCTGGCCTAAACGAATTCCAAAATCGATAGAATGGATGAATGAATGGTGTGTCCCGCGCGTCAGCCTCCGGTTCAAATCTGTATAGAAGTATTCCTCCATCTTCCCAATCAACCGATACTGCTATTTCTTCATCAGATGAGGATAAATCCGTGAAATCCGCGCTGAGCAGAATGTAATCGAGCCTTTGGTGCGCACCTTACACGTCACATCCCCACACATAAGTCATGTGACTTGCGAAAATGGCAGCGCCCCTGAAAATTTGTAACTGTGGTAATAATCTTCTCAAAACACTGTTAAATGATATCAGATTAACCTCAAATTTTCAAGGTACAGTAGATATGACATGACCTAGCGGATACATTGTTAATCCAAACGACCAGACTTCCCCTTGATTAAATTCTTCTGTCACACCTCACCACTGTTCTGCTGCCCTCATACATGTCCTGTACTATTCTAACATAGTTCTCTGCCATCCTGACTTCCACATTCAGAATCACAGTTCCTCTCTGTATACACTAGTCATAGGCTTTCTCTAGATCTACAAAGACACAATGTAACTCCTTCGAATTTTCTCTCTACTTCTTTTATCAACACCCTCAAGGAAAAGACTGCATCTGCGGTAATCTTTCAAGGCAAGAAACCATACTAATGTTTGCAAATACTTCTGTCCTGAGTCCTGGCTTTAGCAACAGTTCCCATAATTTAATTGTGTGGCTCAACAACTTTAACTTCAACTCTATAGTTCCCACAACTCTGCATGTCAAGCTTGTTCTTAAAAATGGCCACCAGAACATTTTCCTCAGGCATCTTCTCACACACTACAGTTCTGTTGAACAACCTGCTCAAAAACTCTACACCCACTTCTCTTGGATGATTCACTACCTCCACAGGTATGTCATCAAGACCAACTGCCTTTCCATTTTTTTAATCCTCTTTCATGCCTTTCTAACTTCCCCCTTTCTAATCACTGCTCCTTCCTGGTCCACCACACTTGCCTATTGTGGTATTCTTTCACTTTT
This sequence comes from Syngnathoides biaculeatus, assembly GCF_019802595.1. Lineage (NCBI taxonomy): Eukaryota > Metazoa > Chordata > Actinopteri > Syngnathiformes > Syngnathidae > Syngnathoides > Syngnathoides biaculeatus. The sequence goes on from NC_084646.1 coordinate 19,950,176, forward strand.
ATTTTCCTCATTCATCAACTCCACAAAATATTCATTTAATATTTCTCTGCATTTGCCTTCTTAATTTTCCCACCTCCTCAGTCATCTTACACATAACTATGACCTATGCTGTTTCACCACACTGTGCCATAGTACTATCTTCCTCAGATTACATCGTCTGCACAAAATATGATGTACCTGCATGGTTGTGCCTGGCATCCATGTCTTGCCATTACCACAACAGAGTTACTGCTTTGTGTTACATTACATACAATCGCACAAATTACGCCGCATTTGCACTCCACATGCTGCATTAGAAGTGGGGACGGTGAGTAGTGTCTTATTTACATTATGCAGAACCAGCTCCTCAAAGGTGTCTGATTTTAGATCAATTAAAAATTCTTGATCCTTGGAGTACTCTTGAAACCATATAAAACCCATTAGTAGTTCACTCTAAAAATGCTTAAAAGTGGAGGTGGGGGGGAGCATATTTCTCCTTAAAACCCATGTAATCCACACAATGGAGTGCTTTTATATTGAATTATTTCAATTGTTGACAAAGTGTTTCACTAACTGGGAGTCTTATTTTCAGCTATATAAAACAAAAGGATATCTCTATCTATTCTCTGGATTGAGATTCTTTTTAATGATGGTTAATCTTAGCTCAAAAAAATAATGTGGAAAGAAATACATTATGTGAGTTGCATCTTTTTTAGTGGACACTCCCAATACTGTAAAGTATTAGCCAAAAATGTATGGAGTAAAGTATTTGCTGACCTGTGACACTTATAGGTATTATGTCACACTTAACTTTTGTATGATGGAATGTCAATGGTATTCAATTGGAAGCAAAAAGATTTAAGATTAGATCACAAAATATAAAACAGACCTCATCCTATATCAAGAAACACACCTTATTGACTCGGAAGAAAAATACCTCTGACTTGAATTTCACTTCGGCTATTTTCAACCTTTTAGAACAGTAGACAAAGAAGAGTCTCAATACTTGTACATAAGACTACTTTTCACAATAAAAAGTACAGTTGCAGATCCAGAAGGTCAATATGTCATTATACAGGCTTCAATATTCCACAAACTTTATACAATTGTTAATGTATATGCTCCACATAAAGATGATTCAGCCTCCTTTCTAATTGACCTTACAGCAGAACAGGTTGGGGAAAAAATGTATGTGGTAATGTCCAGAATGCAAAGATATGCTTAAAATCTTTAAAGGTAAGTTTTAAGGTAAGGTCCCAGCATGGCGTTATGAAAAGACAACCACATCAACGTCATCATACAATCAAACGAAAGACCTTCAATGTATTCTTCCAAAATGTCACATGATTTCTTTTGTCGGAAGGAGTCAGGTGGTGATTCATGTGTCACAATCCCATAAGCACAAAGTAGAAGACATTATAAACTTCAATAAGATTTACAATTTTTCATGAAGCCACCTGCTGCTGTGTTTCCTGAAATCATGTGCTTCTTTTAACAAATCATAGAAATTTGAACCTTTAGAAACACTTTAAAATGTATGTAAATATACAAAGACCAAGCAATGCCCTTGTCCAAATATGTCACACTACAAAGCCACTACACAGTCTTAACTTTAGTTCGATTTGAAATATTAACGGACGCACAACTACTTCACCCAGTCAACTCAGTGGCTACTTATCAAATACTGAGGTTACACTATAACACTGTAAACAACATTCAAGGAAAGTGAGACTGTGTTTTGTTATGCAGATGAAAACATTCCATCCTTAATTTTCCTATAAATGCTTCCGTTTCTGTCAAAATGAGCACTTTATGTTGCTTCATTAATCATCAATCAATATGGCTGTATAACTCTTTGGTTTTGGGACAATACAGAAACAATATCAACAGAAGATGCTCAAGGACATCATACGTATTGTAGAGGAAATCCAAACACTAGTTTCCATTTAACACTACACTCCTGGAATGCTCACTTGACCCGAACTTCTATAATAAATGCACTGTATCCTCATTAATCAGAGTTTACTTATATGTTTTCCTTATCTTTTTAATGCGTTTGACTGGCAACAAGTTCAGGGTGTACCCCGCCTCCAGCCCGAAAATGGCTGGGATAGGCTCCAGCACTCCCGCCACCTTTATAAGGATAAGTGGCCCCGATAAGGATGAATGTTTTTCTTATCTTTTTAAAGCGTTTCACTGCCCGAAGTTAGCTCGGATAGGCTCCAGCACTCCCACGGCCCTTGTGACGATAAATGGCTCCGAAAATGTCACTGTAATAGTAACTTTGCTGACTTCCCCACTAACAGTTTTCAATAAAAGAGCACCCTAGCAAACAAATAAACATGAGTGCACAAATTGTACATATTTCCGTATGACAAGACAGGAGCTTGCTCTCAATGTAAGGAAGTGGTTTATCGACACAAAAAAATGTACACACTTCCAAGCCGCAGTTGTTTTGCCGAGGTTACCTTTCCTCACTTGTACAACTCTTCTTCAGGAAAAAGAATGAGAGCTGCAGGGTTTGTGGTCCTCGTATTCAACTGTAGGTTCATTTACCAGCCAATCCATGCAGCCTGAAATTGTTTAACATTGAAAACTATTATGGATCGTCCTTACATATACAGTATGTTGTGTCAAGAGGAAAAAAAATGCTTGTACATGATCTGTAAAGATTTTTTTTTTTCCAAATTGTTTCTGTTAAAGTTGGGGGGGGGGACTGTCAGAAAAGAATTTCAAAGCTTTTAGGAGAAATAAACAAAATCTGAGAAAGAAAAAAAAAAAAGAAAAAATTGTTATAAAAAATTTAATTGTAATTTAAAACCAAATCATTGAATTACATTAGGGAAAAAAATTCTAGTCTATCCCTACACGTTTATCCATGCCAATATCTAATATCCATGCCCTACATGATAATCCATTGTCACAACGATGCAAAACTCTGAAATTGCAGCACACCATATTTGACACTAACCATGTAAACATATTTTTGCAAAGTAATGTAGAAATCAACATAGTATTGATTTGCATTCAAATTCCTCATTTGATGAAACAATAAAATAGATATAAATACAGCTATTTACATGGAATGGAAAAAAGGAAGCAAAAGCTACACTCCACATGACAGCTGTGAGCAGATGACTAAAAAGCAAGTGACTTGCAATTATAAAATAAAGTCAAAAAACAGCAACTGGACGATTTCTTGACCATGTCAAGATGTGAAAAGACTCTATAGCATTACCTTAAGTATTATAAGGCGATAATAATGAAAAACAAATCTCAGACGCCCATTAACAAAACGACTACAATGTGCAAATATTACTGTATGATTTCTTGACGATGTCAAAACATGCAAACAGTCTAAATCGTAACCTTAAATATTATGAGGCGATGATGATGACAAACAAATCTCGGACGCCCATTAACTAAAAACGACTACAGATGTGCAAATATGGGTAAACCAATAAGGCTAAACCAAACAAGACAAGACGAGGTAGCTTGTTGTGGACTGGTACACACAAATAAAGGGTAGTGTACGCGTTAATTATGATGCTTCATGAAACACAAATTGACATGCTAACGCACGACAGCTAGCAAGGGTCTTTACCTTGATTTCCCCGCAGTTTTTTTTTTTTTATTATTTTTTTTCTTATCCTTTTGAAGCTCCAGGCAGGGTCATAGCTATTTTTCTCTCCGAGTCACGTGAAGGAGTGAGTGCAAGGACATCGATTGGGGCCCCACTTCATGCCTTTCGAACGCTGGAGCCGAGCCGCTAATCCTCTGCGGAATGCAGTCCACTATCTTTTCGCTTCATGGACGAGTACAAACTTCCGCCACACGCTCGATCGGACGTCCAAACCCTGATTGGGCGAACTGGCTGTCAATCACGTCCCCCCCCCCCCGGTAATGAATCCAGACGTAAACACTTCACACGTGACGATTCAAACAGTTTGAACTGCGCAGACTACTACACTGACGAAATACATTACATACGTTCATTCGTTTATTATACGCCTATTGCCAGTACCAGTGGAAAACGTTTTACTGTGGAAATAGTTTTTGTATTTTAGTTTGGCCGGATTTTTTTCATTTCGAACTTTTGTGTAAACATCCATCCATCCATTTGTCAATCATGTCGCAGAACCTGTAAGATTTTTTTTTTTTTTACTGTAAGTCTCCATAAGTCTGCACAACGTTTTCTCAACTTTCTGTAGGTTTCAACTGTGGGCAGTGCTCTTCATCACGAGCTCTTTTGGACAAGTAGTGCTGGCAGATTGGCTGCTGCCGAGAGTTGTGCATGCAAATGAGCCACTGGGGGTCCGTCAGTACCACCAGTGGTGCCACCAGACCGACCACCGAGATGCAAGAGGATGCTCCATCCATGGACCTGCAAAGATCAGTCAGTCATCTCTTCATCCTCAAGATCTTTGTCACCATGAATATTATGATCTTGGCAAGCTCGGATGCAGCTGGACTACACCCCAGAGGAACTATGTTCATTCTCCTGACTGCAGCAAAGGATTGCTTCAAGTTACTTTCAGTTCGCCTTAAAAAGTGCTGTTGATTGTTGGCTTCATTGAACAAAAGATATCTTCCAAACCAAGGAGAATCGAGACTAAACAAACTACCATCTACTTAGTTCTCTTTGCCAACAGGGTGTTGGCACATCTTCAAAGCATGTTACCCATGAAACCTGTTGATTTAACTGAGGAGATCCAGAACAGGCCAAAACATAGCCAGATGAGGTTGCAGAGAGGATAGTGCATTGGGTGACATCGTGGAAGCACCCAGTGCCTATGTGGTAGCCAGTGTTCATTCCCACCTCTCACCTGAAAACACATTCCATGGCAAGATTTGTTGGCACATCACCAACCTCCCACTGCTTATCCAACACCTCATTGCATCGCAGAGGCCGAACATCCAGACAAAGAGTAATATACTGCTTGAGAGTTGGCAGGTTTCTATCATCCTATCTCGTGTCTTAAAGCAGTGTTTCCCAACCTTTATTAAGGTGTGCTACATATTTTACAAGAGCAAATAAATCTCACATCTTCTCACTAACCAGAAATGTCACAAAGAGTTGATACAGAGGTCAAGTGTATACCTTCTGTCATCCTGTAGAAAAGCATTTAAACGGTCTGCTTGTCACTACACATTGCTGGCATAGATAGTTAAACAAAGATGTGTAGTAAATAATTTCTGGACCAGTAAGGTAAAATTGGACAACTGAATACCGAATGAAATCTCATAACACTGGTTGGTTGTTACGGTTTTTATGTATGATCTAGATCAGGAGTATCCAAAAACTGGTCACTGCTCCATTTGAATACATAAACAAAGCTGGCAATAAAGAAATAAGATTGCGGCAGCCACAATCACAAGCTACAACCCGGTTGGAATTGGGTAACTCATTTTGTTGCAGTGTTGTCCACCATCTCCCAAACATTCTGCTATGATTTGTTCACTTTTCTCAGGCTGTAGGTCATGTTAACATTCTAGTTATAGTAAGTTTCTTTCGGCTTGTCCCATTCGGGGTCGCCACAGCGTGTCATCTCAGATGAACGCACATATATGTTTGGCACAATTTTTAATGCCGGATGCCCTTCTAGTTTTCAATTAACATGCCATGCATGTTTTGGGGATGTGGGAAGAAACAGCTGTGTCTGGAGAAAATCCACACAGGCACCCAGAGAAACCCGAGTCCACAGAACTGTAAGGTTGATGTCCTAACCAGTCGTCCACCGTGCTGCATGATACAGCAAGATACTTTATTTTACCAAGTGTAATGTATGTTTTGCTTTTATGCAGTTCCTTCGCAGTGAAGTCTTGCTTGAAGCAACTGAATTGTAAATCAGTCTAAATCCATATGGTTTAATATGATGCTGATCAACCTTTGCAGCTGTCAACAACAAACAGTCACAATCACAATCATACCTAAGCGTAATTTAGAACCTCCAATTAATGCATGTTTTTGGAATGTGGAAGGAAACACACGAAGGGACGGAGAGAACATGCAAACGCCACACAGGTGGGGCAGGGATTTGTCCTCAGAACTGCAAGCCTGACACTCGAACTAGTTGTTCCACCGTGCCACCTTTTGGTAGTAGAGTATAGTGTATCTTAAATCCACTGCAATCTGTAGTTGAAGTCTTGCAGTTCTAAATTTATGACTAGTGAAAATGAAGTTGTAGATAGCTCCAAATGGACTTATAGATATCTACAATTCATTTGCAGATAGCTGTAATTCACTGCAGGATAGAGGAATAATAGATGCTGTATTTATAACAACAAACCCTAAACACATGACATGCAAATAACGTAATTTGTCTTGATGGAATGATGATGCAGTTATTTGAAATAACAATTGTGGATAGGAACAATGTACTTTTTCAATGCTATGAAATTTTCTTTCTGTCTAGACAAAACTAAATTACAGATATATGCAATACATATCCAGTTGGATGCCTGTGGCTCAATAAGTAGAGGGGTCCAGCAACTGAAGGGTCACTGGTGTGAATCCCGGCTACGACTGTCCGCATATCGAAGTGTCCTCGGCCTAATTTGATCCCAGTGGGCCAAGCAGCTCTTTGGATGGCAGCAGCCGCCCACTAGTGTATGAATGTGTGTGAGAGTGGGTGAATGTGAGGCTTTGTAAAGTGCTTTGGGCATTGTGATGGGGTAGATAAAGTGCTATCTATGTAAGTGCAGTCCATTACCATTTACATCTAGCTGTTTACTGTGAAGGAGAAGTCTGACTTTTGTCTGAAGTCAACCAAATGGTCATATTCAAGTCTAAAATTTTTGAACAAATTTCACTTGGGTACTTTTTAAAATTAGGTCATAGTTTACCTAAAGTACTCAACCCAGACTCGCCCTAGCGGTAAGACTAGAATTACAATGTATTTCGGCGGTCTGTTCTGATAAATTTCCTTCAGTCCCCCAAATGTCAATGCAGTCATAGGGATACGTTTACTACATCTACTACATCTCGCAAGCATTTTTAAACAAAATTAAATGTATTCATTGTTACATTATTTACTATTAAAAAAATTGTACCTTTAAAAATGAATGCACGAATGCACATTTGTTTTCCAAAACGAAAAACAACCCAAATTTAGAAACGTCAGTGGGGTCCAAATGTGACACGGAAGTCACGTTTTCAAAATATCGCGATACGTGTCCGCAACCGCCCGCTCCTCACAACATAGCCCCCCCCCGGCAGTCGTGAACCAACAGACCAGAAATGTGCTCTCCCTCCGTGGATCCGATTCAGCTTTTTCCTGAACGTACTGAAGACAGTTGATTTATGAAAGCGAGCACATTTGATCCACTCTTTGAGTACTGAGAGGAAGAAATTGTCGAGGGGATCAACACCTGCGCGAGTGAGCGATCGAGCCCGCTTTGACAGGCAGCCAGCAGCGTGTGGGAATGGCAGCTCCGCGGCCGATAAAAGGCATCCTAAAGAACAAGAATGACACCGGCAGCGTTCATCCTGCGCCTGGCGAATTTCTGGGAGATAAACCGGAACAAACTCCCGGACTTTCAGATGAAGACCAGCAGTGAGTTTTCCCCTGTAGCAGTGTGAATGTGGCCTACATTACGAAAGCTAGCTTACCACAAACTACGTTTGGTAGCGTAGACTAGCGTAACTTTACGACCACAAAACTCGCAATATTGACTTGTGTCTGCCTGATTAGTTGGAGAAGGTGCTTTTTACTTAAATCTTCTGGGTGTGTTGTTATTAATAGATTCTTCGCTAGCTTTTTATTTCTAAGAGGTTACATGTATTTCAGCGATTCTCAAGGCGTACAATGCATATAATTCCCCATTCCACCTGTCAAATGAAGCACAAATGAAAATAATTGGGAACCAATCAAAGTTATTGACACCCAAACTATTAAAGGTCTCTCTCAGGGCCCAATATTTGATATTGCTTAGTTTCTCATCGTGTCGTATTTACTTTACTCACTGTCACAATTTGAGAACATAGCCCCTTCTCGCTTGTCCTGGTCACTGAGTTACTAATTGACACAGAATCTTTTGCAACCTAAATCACATTTGCTATTTAATTCTAAATCCTTGGGAGAGGGACTGTTATAATTAGGTATCGAATGGGTGTTGTGGTGCAATTCTACAATATTGTAAACTACAGTACCACTCATAACCATGTGATTACTACATCCTTGTTTAGCGCTGTGCAATATGGACAACTACTTAGAGTATATCCTTATAAAGGTCGAACCACAATAGCAATATTAGAGTGTTTTTTCTTACGGTGACATTTTAACTCTGCCTTATTCCTTAAAAAATATTCATTTCCAGTATTTCAGCCCATCACCAGTCGCCGATTATCTAAATACATTTCCATTACTCACAAATACTGTAGTTGGTCAGTTGCATCAGAGTTCTAGGAAGCTGGTAGTGTGAACAAAAACTGTGCTTAACTGCGTTTATCCATTTGTTTCCTCCATCCCTAGTGTTTCTTTTTTGCTCAAAATACAAACTAGAAATAAAAATGTCTACTCTGCTTTGAATTTTAAATTATGCTCATATTTGTCCTTTTGTTATTCAAAATTTTAATTTTCTTTGTTGATGAATGTACCGTACCGTAAATGTCTCAAATGGGCATCTCGAGGCCTGATGAAACAATTTTTGTGGAAGAATATACATTGTTGGAGAAAGTCAGCTGAACTGAGTATGTGTACTGTTGACTGGTCCAGCACTTCAGTTGTCATCACAGAATTCTTTTACGGAAAATCCCATTTGTGTCCTTTCCTAATCATTTATTTTCAGATTGTGGAGGAGACCATAAAAGGAACTGTCATTTTATGATTAGTTACTATCAATCATTGTGCCACCTGCTAACTTAGCCAGCAGCTCTAGACATGAGCTAGTAATGTCAAAGAAGGGCTCTTTGAAATTAGGCCAGAGATGACAGCTATTAGTGAATTCCATTACCAGCACTGAATCAAGAGTTTTTTTTGTGTGTGTGTGTGTGTGTCTATCCAAAAATAGCCTTTGTAAGTGTGTGAGGAGGTAAAGCGGATAAAAAAAAATTCCAAGAGCATCCTGGAGTCAAGCCAAGCACCGAACACAGAGCACCATTGTTGAACCAAATCTGTAACGAGTTTCCTATAAAAATGATGGAAACCTAAGTATAAAGTTGACCTTCTTTATTGATACAAGAGTAAAAATAAGTGACCCTTAATTTGAATTGAGTTTAGGAGGAACCTTAAGAGACAAGATATGTTGAAGTCTTGTGATGTCAACCTTCTTGTTGCCAATTTTTGAAATAAGTGGTGGAAAATGAGCGCCCACAAATCGCATTACAAGCATGTAGAAAAATGAATGTATTAATGCTAGAGTCCTACTGTCAGCTGCTAGGACTCACAATAACTCACTGGTTTCCAGTGACACGTTTGATATCTTACTGATTTGTGTGCAGCAGTTCTTGATGACTGATGGATATTTTTTCATAATACCCAATACGGGCTTCCCTCTACCCATTATCTCAATAATGACCCTCCTGTATGCTCGTTCATTTAGTTTGCTTACAACTTCAAAATTTTCTTCCTTATGTGTCAGTCATGTACCAAATCCCCACTCTACTCTGTTCACTCTACAACCAAAGGATATCCTGGGTAAACCGCCCATTATCCCACCATCTGTCTCCATTTAAACAATGCATTTTCCCTCTATATTGTTTAAACAGGGACACAAACCTACAAGTTGTCCCACCCAAAGAGTGCGCTAAAAGGTTTGTTTGCAGGAATTAATCTGCGTAACGTGAATTTGCTAATTCTGCTGGAGCTACCAATTGTCGCTCATATACAATTGGATCGGTGTAAAACAGGCTTAATCGGCACAGGGCACTGCTTTAGGCTACCCAAATTAGTTTTTTCTTCACTCAAATGTTAAACGTTACAAATAATCAAGTCCTTCTTATGGCCATTCTTTTTTTAAACCATGAAGAATTTCTGCTCCTAGATTCTTGTGTGCTAGTTTAGGGTTAGTGACCAGCATCTATCTCCATAGTAAACCAATGCCCACTGCTGTTCTTGAATGTTTCATTTCACAGACGTTAGTAGGGCAGAACCTTTCCTCACTGCCCTTTGCTCTGTCACCTGATAGTGCTGCTCACCTCTCTCTCATGACTCACTTTATTGAATTAGGTATCTCCAAGCGAAATGCTGCCAGCTGTAGACCTCTGGGTAAAGTCATCAGCATATGCACCTATATATATATCTTGTAACTACGGTTGGTGGTGTGTCCCACCCCACCCCCCACCACCCTTCCTTACGCAGGTTTTTATGACAGAGCAGAAATTACCTGAATTGCATGTAAAATGTCACAAAATCAAATATGTTATTTCATGTACTGATTCAGAGATTGATGCTCATGATATTTTAATGCATTTGCTCTAGAGCTATCACAAAAAAAATGTCAAAACAAAAAAAAAAAGGGGGGGAATGAGGACAGCAGTTCTTAACGATGTGTCTCAGTCTCAATACCTACCGGTAAGTACATGATTCACTTTGTCACTACCTCTGTTCTGGTCTTTTTTTTTTTTTTTTTTTTTTAACAGAAAGAAATCCCAGAAGTGGGATGAGATGAATATTCTGGCAACGTACCATCCAGCAAACAAAGATTATGGCCTGATGAAGATAGATGAGCCCAGCACACCTTATAACAGGTCCACGTTTATCAAATTTGATCAGTTATGTTTTGCTTGAAAAAAAAAACAAACCCCAGAATATTTATGTAGCATGTTCAGACCCCTAATAAATCTTGGTATAGGAAGGTTTAGGGATGGGATTTTAATGGAATGCATCAGAATGAGTCAGGGAAGGTCACATGACATCTGTTACACCTGTCGTGACTGTCAAGTTTTTGTCTCGAGTAATTTAAAAATGTCTTTTAGTTGGACGGTGGATGACGAGGAGGAGGTGGCCTTGAACAACTCGAAAGCTTGGATTGCACTCCAAGTGAATGACATAACAACAAGGTAAGCATTTTATGAGCATGCAAGAGATGTGAAGGTGACAGTCAAAGTTTCTGAATTAAAAAACCAAGGACTCATCAAGTTGGTTCAGTTTTATGACACTGTTGAATGGAAGGCACACATTTGCTAGATGTGTGGAAAAACATTCCCTGATACTAGTTCTAAACCTTTGGCCATATTAAAAAGGCTAGTATGGTGAGACATTTTGTAAACCAGGACTGAGCGTGTGATTTAAAACAAAGTAGTTTGGTTATAGAGCCAATTGGGAACACAGTCTACAAACAACAACTTTCTTTCGGCTTCTCCCGTTAAGGGTCGCCACAGCGTGTCATCTCAGATGATATTTATTTGTCAGTTTTTACGCCATCTAATGATTAATAACACATACTAATGTCTTTGCCTCTGATCAAGAAGTTTGTTTACACAGCACCAAAAATGGGTTAGGTGTCTTTTGAGCATTCAAGTAAACAATGCTTCCCTTTGAAAATGCTGCAATTGGGCTTTTCTGAAAAGATCTTGACAAACTCCCAAGCTTTTACTGCTGGAAAAGAATTAGGCCAAACAAGAATAATTTGCACTTTGTCTATGTTTTCTATACAGACATTAGCCAGGATCCCTGTTGGATAGAGAGCAGTCTTTACTTTTATGGAAATACTTCTTGGTCTTTTCTTGGACTGCTGATAAATCATCAATGGGTGTTTATAATCAGCTGTTAGTTCCATAGGAGAAAAAAAAAAACAATCCCAGTACAAATATAGAAACTTGAAGCTAATTCCTCTTTACTGGAGTCAGTTTTTGTAGATCATCAGAGCATCAGTAGAGCATGTAGAACATGAGTGCGATTAATTAGTTTACAGAAAATGAAAGCTTGTCGAACTTTCACGGCTCCATAGCTTTTACTTTAATGTATTACAGGCGGACAGCTTGGTGGATTTATCTTCTCAGATAAAAAAATGAAACTCACATTAAAGTCTGCAATATTTATAAAATCCATCAAATTCATTTGAATATTCCCTAACCCCAAACAATTTTTGGGGAGGATGAGCAATCCTTACTTTTTGGTATCGTTAACCTGTGTAAGGTTCGTGTGATGGGAGAGAACTGGGTTTGTATTCTGCCATCTAATGGAAGTGCTTTAATGCCGGAAGCTTCAGTGAGGACGATGACTAGCTCCAGGCTATCAAGTCAATTAGCCTCCTTTATCTATTTCCTACTGAGTCCTGTAGATATCAGCTGCTCTTTTCCTCCTTCGTCATCTGATCACAATGTCCCATGCTCCATTTCCTCATATAGGTTGCCTCCATGTAGAAGACCCACTTTTGACAGCACACATGTTTGTTAGCAGTAATTGGTAGTGTATAGGTGAAGATTTTCACTCATGTCATTGATAATCAGAATCATCTTTATTTGCCAAGAATGTCAAAAACAAATTTGTCTCTGGTAATTGTTGCTGCTTTAGTATGACAACAGACAGGCAATTGACAGAGAATACTTTTGAGGCATAAAAACACAAGTCACTGACCAACAAAGGCTTACCCATATTTGATTATTTATGTATTAGGGTGAGAAATTCTAAATTACATGATTTCAAGCCTCACATGCAGAAATAGGTCTGGAACTCAAGAATCCGTGGACTGTTTTAATTTATGTCTTCACATATATAACATCCCAAACAGTACAAAAAATGGTTTGGAAAAATACAGACTCTTTAATATATTTTTCATTGATTCAACTTGTCGTTGTCCACATGTGAGGATCAGATTTAAGATGACAGACTGAATCAGGCCACTCTTTTGGAGAAGAGTAGTACAGAATTGTAAATGTGATCTTCCTTCACAGCCATTCAGCACCATCCACTCAGCCATAAACTACTATTCATTTTGTTCTCTGCTGTTGTGGGTGAGAGATGGCAATGGTAACTTCATGTTTGAGTACTCGCATGTTCACTTGTTCTCCTCTCTGTGCCTGCTCTCTCCACCCCCTAACCTCATCTTCATTTCTCTCCCCATCTACTCTGACTCCGAATAGGGCTTGTTTGAAAGTTTCCCAGATATTCACAACTGAACCTCAGCAAAAATTGAGGTGTGAGGGTGTTTCTCCAGCTAATGAATTGAAGCAACATCTACTCTGTTTTTGTCAAGGCTGAAAGCAGCAGAAGGCTCTGAATCTCGATTTATGCAAGAGGAGCAAGAGGATAGCAGTGAAGAAGAAGAAGAAGATGAAGAAGAGGAGGAGCTCTCACCTGAAGAACAAGGTGAGCATCAACTAAACTTTGACCTCATTATTAAATATATTTCTCATTTAGATGGTCATATTTTGTGCAACTCAGGGAAAATTAATTTACAATTTTGTGAATGCTTTCTTCTACATTTTATGGTAACTTTGACTCTCAAGATAAATGAGTCCTACAAATAATCTACACATCCATTTTTCTATAGCCGCTTGTCCTCATTGGTGTTTTTGAACAAAAAAATCATTTTACAAAATGCTTTTGAGTTTGTACAGTCAACAGCAGACTGTTTTTAACACACCAAAATTCAACAAATTGCCCAGTTGCACCCAATTGCACAGCCTTAACAGTGTGTTTATCATGAATGCTGGTCCTTGTTGGTTTCCTGAAAATCTACTGCACGTACAAGTAACTTGTTTGACATGTAGCAATAAAAAATACATCCTGAACTGGTTGCCACACAACCACAGGGCACATGGAGACAAAGAACATTCACAATCACACCTACGGGCAATTTAGAGTTTCCAATTAATGCATGTTTTTGGGATGTGGGAGGAAACTGGAGTGCCCGGAGAAAACCCACGCAGGCACGGGGAGAACATGCAAACACCACACAGGCGGGGCCAGGATTTGAACCCCGGTCCTCAGAATTGTGAGGTCAATGCTCTACAGCTGCTCCACCATGGCACCGTTAGTTACATTGGACTGCTATTATTAACACTTAAATACCCATGTCATATTGGAATTAAAGTGTAGGCTAAACCTGTTCCATAACCACTAGGCCGTAGTGGCGTATTAGAATGAAAGTGTACAACTTTTTCACATCTAGATGATGGCATACATTTATAAATTCAATCATTTCTGAGTTGCTTATCCTCATGAGGGTCACAGGAGTGCTATCAATGGGCAGGAGACGGGGTACACCCTGAACTGGTGGTGATTTGTTTATCTTCCCAGGAAAGGAGATATCTTGTTGTATCTAGCCCAACGCAATAATAGTTTATATCACAGTAGTAAATAATTAAAGATGTTCACTTCATGAAGGGTTGTCACGATGCTGAATTATATCACACTACAAAGTAATTTCATAAATGCACCAGGCTTTCAAGTTCTCTCAACTAAGTTCCTCTGCCTCTTTCTTCTTGTCACTTTACACTACAGAAGAAAACTAAATTCCAAGTCTAAACTGTTTCGTACAAGACCCATAAATGCAAATTTTTTATTTTTAGGTTTTTTTTTTTTTTTCCCCTGCTGTGCCAGCACCTTGCCACATAGATTTCCAATATGCAGACAAAAAAAACATGAAAATTGAAGGCTGAGGTTTGTTTTCTGAAAGAACTGAACTTCTGCAATGAACCACAGGAGCACACTACCAAACCTATTTTCCACATCTGCATTTTTTTTTCTTCTGAGGCTTTTTAGGTTGGAGATACACAAGTTTTAATCCAGATGTGGCTGTGAGCCTTTTTGGATTTCTACTTGTTCTACTGCACCTTTCGTCTGTCTTAGTTCTTCCTCTTTTACATGGCTATTTAAATAACTTGTGTTACACAATATATTCATCTTCACCATACAGGTATACGTGTGTCTGAAATAGGATTCCTACAGTTTAGTTTTGTCCACTACCGTCTAGTAGTGTGTTACTTTGTATGTATTGGCATCAAGCATGTATGAGTTTAGAGTCACTGATGGTGTAGTGGTACACATGCCTGCCTTTGGTACGGGCAGCGTGGGATCGATTCCTGCTCAGTGATGGTGTCTATCTGCCCTGCGACTGTTTGGCGACCAATTCGGGGTGTTGTCTGCCTTCGCCCGAAGTTAGCTGGGATAGGCTCCAGCTCTCTCCCCGAATAAACTGGGGTCTGATCATGCTAATTTTATTCATGCATAAAGCACGACAAAAAAACTTGCATCTTCCTCAACACCTATATTCTCCTCCTGTCTCACTTTTACCTTTTCCTGCTCGAGCGCCCCCCGGTGGCCGTTAGAAAAATCCATAAATTAGCCGCATCATTGCATAAACCGCATGGTTGAAAGTGTGTGAGAAATGTCACTGTTTATGGTTCAGAAATTACGGTAGTCTTGTGCTTGATCCTCTTTGACACTACAGATGGATGAGCAGCTGGGGGAACCGTTTCTGGAAAAAAAAAAGTTTAGCTGAATTTTCAATTTCATCAGCCCGAGTCATTACCAAATGTAGATGTCGATTGATTTATTTTTTTTTTTAAATAAACCATTTTTCATTTTACAGTGATATTTTCCCCCCTTCCTCTGCAGCAAAAAAAAAACATTTTCAAATGATGAGGAAGAGGCACTACAATGAGGCCCTCAATATCAAGCTGGCTCGACAGCTTATCGCCTGTGAGCTCGAGGATGAGGAGATGAGGAACGCACAGGAGAAGGCAGAGGAGATCATTGTTGACCCACCACAGGAAGGTAATAAAGTTAGTCTTGGGTTAAAATAGCAAGTGAGCTCCCTTAGTGAAGAAACTATATTTAGTTATGTCGCTTACTCACTGCATGGTACCTATGCTCCCTATTTGCTATTGACACTTTTCGATTAAATAAACGAGCCATGAAAGGTGCTCTTATGTCAACAGACACACAAAAAGGTAAACCTGGTTTTGTATTCAAATATAATGCGCATGATGGTGAAGCGGCGTAAATGTCTTTTGCGGAGCCAATCAATGACCTCATTAATTGGATCAGCGGATTATGACATTAAAGACAATCAGTCAATCAGCATAAAATGCTAATTATCATCTGATACCGATTTAGCTGATAGTATTGCTGTAAAGTCTAGGAATCATACCATAATTAGGGTACAGTGAGATCAATGTGATAAAACCAAACCGTGAGATATAGCAAACATTTGAGTGCACTAGACCAAACATTGCAAGCCCAAGTTTGCTACAGACAACCAAAAATCACTCGCGCACTTCGATCCCCGTATTTGCTTATGAACAACTGAGCCTTTCTGTCACGTTCCTTTTGTACCCTATCATGACATGAACCTCTTCACCTGTTGAATGTTCCAAACGTCCAAACATTCGTCAACTTTCCCAGTGTTTTGCTGTCCCTGTCCAAGCTATTTTGGAACTTGTTTCAAAATGAATAATAATAATGAAAATGTGAATATTTGGCAACAAAATAATCATGTTCATCAGTTCAAACACTAAATTGAGTATTTCTTTGTAGTGTCTATAAAAGATAAGTTGAAAATTATTTGCAAATTATTAGTTTTGGTTTTACACAATGTTCCACCTTCACTGGAATTGGATTGTGTACATTGTTGTTTGTTAATTTATTGTTGAATGCATTTTATGCAATTTAATAACATAAAACGTCACCCGGTCTACATCCTTTGACATGCAACACTGCTGCTGTCGTTCATCATACCCTCCACTTCGCACCTGGATTACTGCAAGTCTCTCCTGCATGGTGTCCCTCACAAGTCACTGCAAAAACGTTCAACTTTATTACAAGGACAAGGATCACTCGTCACATCACTGCAGCTAGGCAACAACTCCATTGGCTCCCTGTCCAATATCGCAGGCAATATAAAACACTGATTGGACTCAATTAACCCTCCTCAAATCCAAAATCAAGAGACACATATTCCGGTCTGCCTATTCACATTTTCCATGTCATTTGCCATTCTCGTCATCATCTCCATAGTAACCTCGTCATCTTTTTTGCAATCTAATATTATTATTATTATTATTATTATTTGGACCTTCAAGGCCATCAATACCCATGGGTTGCCGTAATGTTTGGAACTCCTTCATATTGCCATACCCTCTCGCTCGCTCAGGTATTCGTCCTCCATCCACCTCACTGTCCCTTCCCGTCTATCCACCATCAGGAACAGATTCTTCAGCCGCTCTGCCTCGAGTCTCACTAACTCTCTAACACCAGACCTCCGAATGACAAACTCATTAATCCCTCATTTTCATATCTCAAATCAAGACAGATCTACTCCGGACCACCGATTCACTTTCATTTCCCATATTATTTTTCATTTCATTGTTGTTTTATGTTTTTTTTTTTTTTTATTGTATTGCTTTTTCTTTTATGTGCTTTTTGCAGTTTCCCATGGTACAAAAACCAAGCTGCTCAAACTAAATAGCAGTGCTGAGTTAGTACAATGCAGCAGCTTTCATATTGTAAATATTTGTGTCTTGTTCCCTCTAGCTGAGTCTTTGGACTAGTGGATGAGGTGTCTACTCCCGCTTCAGTGTGTGTCGGCTTGCCACGCTGACAATCGACATCACTGCGTCGCCTTTTCAACAAGCAGCCACTGCTTCACCCATTTAACACCCCTAAACAGCCAGTAACCTTCAATTCACCTCCCTCTACGAGTCCAAAAAGTGCAATCGAACCCTCTAACCTAGTTAAAAAAAAAAAAAAAAAAGTAAAACCTGATGTTATTTAGGTCCCCAACTCCTTGCCTCCCTTTTCACTGAACTGGCACTGAACACACTAAATATCATACGAATGTGAAAGGAATTGAAGGTCTTTGAGGGGGAAAAAAGATGTGACTTCCCACGCTACAGGCCTAAGCGCTAGAAGATGACTGTGCTTGTACTGGCTCAGTGCAGATGGACATTGAATCTGTGACTCACTGCTCTGGTTTGTTTTTATATTGTTCACAGTTTTAATTTGACATCCATATTTACTAGATGTTTGTGCTGCAATGTCAAACAGTAAGTCGAAATGTGTTTTTCTTAGAGCAAATCAACACAGATTTTTTTTTCTTCCTCTTTACACAGGACCACACCTCACCTATAATTTTCAGAACAATAAATCTTGATCCTCTTGAGTGAAAGCATTTTCCAAACACTGAAAAATATAACATTGTGGGTTTTTTTAAAACAGCAATTTTCATTATAATTAAAAAAAACAAAACATCCCTACGCCTTGGTGATATGCATAAAAGCCAGGACTGACTAAAGTTACAGCTCTCTGTTGTTCATGGGTGGAGTAATAATGTTATCTAACATACAAGGACGCAGCAGTTTAATATAAAGTACGGATGGTGGATGAGCACATGTTCACAGGATGGTGACGTCAGAGGAAATATTTTACTTTCCAAGAATCCTCTGCCAGCTTGAAGACAACCAATGTTTTCTGTGCATTTGTAATTTTGACTTTCCATCATTTCATCATACAGCATTTAAGTTCATTTTAATGAGGAGCACCCAATTAAAACGCTTACTTGAGTTTGTGCTTTGGTAATAAATAATTTCCATGTTAGAGAAAATAACAATGACAGATGAATAAAATGAGTATGTTGGCTTTATTAAGTGTTCCTAATATCTAAAGTTGTAATTTTCAAAATTAAGGGAGATCTGGACAGTTTGGTATATAGGAGCACCCCTGACAGTGTGTTTTGCTGTATTGTTAATTTCTTTTTGTTTGAATCATTAAATACTTGTGACTGGTGATGTTCTTAACATTCTGTTAATGGAAGTGCAGTACAGGACATCCAGACCCATGTAAACTGACTTGCAATTTGTCTGAATTTTGCATTTTCACTTTCTAAATAATTGACCCTTGACCATTTGCACAAAGCGGGCTCTTTGTGCCACAAGAAAAACAAACCAAAATGAAAAACAAAACTGCAAACCTGCAAGAACAACAACAAAAAAGAAACCCCAAAACAAAACCTTGCTGTCATGACCACCTCTTAATTGACTCAAATTTTTCTTTCAACACTTGAGTGTGTGTGTATCGTATATTTCTTTGTTTTGCCTCATTTTCTCCACAACAATAACAGTTTTGTACTCTCCTTTTGTGTCAGGATAAATGCTACTCGTCATATGTCTGAAAACTATGGATGTTTATATTTGTTTGGTTCCCCTCCTCCCACCCAAAAAAAGTACTGTACAACACCCCAAAGTTGTACAATTGGATCCTAATCATTTGTGATTAGGATCACACAGGATGACGAGAAATTATTTTTGCCAAGCAGATGCAAAGGTAAATGGCAAGTAGCTGAAAACAGTTTCTGCCTCCAATTTTCAAAATACAATCAGGATACATTGCTTTTTATGTGTGAGCATGCAGTGAAGTTGGCCACTTGCAATATTTCTACCCACCAGTTGATGGCGGTCTTTAACAGCATATTGAATTGACCTCTTGGGTTTGTAGCACCTAAAAGCGGATAAAAGCAACGATTGAGTTCAAGCGAGGATTATTCCTCCACGTTCGCTCTAGTAGTGTGAGATTTACAACGGAACTGCAATTCACACTCACTTGAATGCAATGCAATGATACAGCAAGTCAGCGAACTCGTCGTAATGCTTCAGTGCTTGAGTACAAGCTATCGATTTGCATATTTATTTCATGCAGACCCCCAAATGGATTCAATCGAGTGGTAACGACAAGCAAGCTATCAGTAATTCCAATTGATCGGGAAGGCTGTAACTCTGTGCAAAGACATTAAACATCAAGAGTGACAGTTCACTCGGAAGGCATATGTTGCGCCTCATTTTCCAATGCTGGAATGTACGCGTGGCTTAAAAAAAAATAACGATATTGAATCAATGTTTAATTTCTATTGCACGGTTATTACCAATTTTGTTGATATTTTTGTTAAAACCAGTCATCAATTAAAAACAATCAAATCCAGATTATTTTTAACTCTACACCCAGTTTCTCATTAATCACAGTGTTTTGAATATATTTTTTTTATGAATGCGTGGTATGGTGACCCGTCAATGTAAATATTAGACATGGGTGGGCAAGAGTGGGAATGGCTGCCACCAGTTTGGAGTCGGTCGCGGCCCATCATCCTTGTAGGCTCGTAGACGATCTCCGTACGAGTCCATAGTATGTGCGTGGACGAAAAGCCCATCTTCTACTGGCTGCCATGATCGAGCTACAGGGCAACACTTTCTGTTCCCGTGACTGACTGCCGTGTCCGAAATAGTCGCGTGAGCTTTCACCGTGGTCGCGGTCATCTTGCACTATTTTATGGTTACATTTGTAGCGACTAGTGAACCGTAGCTGGTGGCCTTTGGAGGCTGGTGGGCGAGCAGAGCCGTGACGGAGCCAGCTGCTCGGTACAGTGACGTTAGCAAACAAGCTAATTAGCCGCAGAGACTCACCCAGGATTACTGACTGTCTCTACAAGCGAACGGCGCTCAGGTTTTTAAGGCTAACGTGCACACGCCAAAATGAAGATCACTGTGGATTTCGAGGAATGTCTGAAGGACTCTCCACGGTTCAGGTGAGCGACGACAATTGTGTGTGTTTACAGTATATGTCAAGTTTTACGCCAATGTTTATTATAAAATATTGCGTTCTAATGTGTTCTGGACCGATTGCCACATTGCCGTTTTAGTCTAAAGAAGGCTAAGGCCAGCTAAGCAGGCAGAGAAATAAACTCATTAAGAAATATACAGTTGTCGCCATAAGAAGAAGTGGGTTTCTTTTAATGACGATCACTTGTGTATGTAAAGGGGGCGAAACAGTAAATAATAATAACCGATCCAATAGGCTTCTGTTAATGTTTTGGAAACCTCTTAAGCATGCAGTGTGACTTGATAATGTTTTAATATTATATTACACCAGACTATACAATGACACTTTTAATGTGGATGCTTTTATAGCTCATTAAGATTTTATCGAAATCTATTTATATGCTCCATGTATATTATTGTTGAGTGAATCCCAACTGGAAAATTAGTTAACTAAGTCCTTTGCTGATTAGAAATCGCTCTGGGCTACGTTTTGCCACTTCTTTCGAGCATCCAGTGCCTCTTCATTTCCCACAATCCACAATTCATGTCTGTCATGTCTCAGTCTATGATGTCACCTGATTTGATGAGGTTTTGACCTTTGGACGACTGGACAGCGGGTACACTTCACAGTCAAATGAATTCTTTGGAATGAGATAAAAAAAAAAGAGGTTTTGGTTAAGCGAGTTTCTTTCAGTACGTCAAGCAAATGGAGTTTTTTTTTTTTTTCCAAATTGTGATTTTTAACCCTGAACTTTTTTTCATTTGCCCTCAATTTGCTTTTTCCAAACATTCGAGAAACCATGTCTTGCGGTCCCTTTTTTGGCCTCCTCATTTTGTGATTATGCAACATTCTCTCCTCTTAAAAATGAAGAACAGATGTTAAAGACTCATTTGTTGAGCAGATTTGTTTTTTCCCCCCTTAAATACCATTGAGCTCTTGTGATTGTTAGAGTTGGCTGGTCAAAACAGTGCAATCATGTCTTAAAACAATCTCTTAAAATCATTTTCGTAATACATGGCCACAATTATTTTTCCACACCAAGAACAAAAAATGAAGAATCATTGTAAATAGTTTGATCTTATTAATAATGTTGGATCAATCACTCAAAGATACAGCATTCAGGTTAGCTGGGTCATTGTTTAGGAGAGACTAACATGGACAACCAGTGAACTCATACCTGCAACTAGATAAGCCTGGCATCTTTCCCCACTGAAACCATGTCATCAATCTTTATTGTACGTTTGTCAAAGTGCAAACTATTCATCCATCCATCATCTTAACCACTTAGACAAGGGTAGCGGGAGTACTAGAGCCTAACTTACCTCTCTTGGGGCAGGAGGTGGGTTACACTCTGAACTGGTTCGCCAGCCAATTGCAGGGGCACATAAACAAACAACCAGTTGCAGTATTCAGACACCCTTAAATATTTCACCATGTTTCAGCCATTTGCTAAACCCCCCCCCCTCCTTCGATTCATGTACACACAGCAGGCCCAACAAAATTTAATTAAGTGCAGCAAACGCTTTTTGTATCCTTGGGTAGCGCTTTGCCTAGCCACAATTCTGTCTCTGAGCTCTTCAGGCAGTTGTTTTTGACCTCATAAATTTCCTTTGCTCTGATATGCACTGTTATCTGTAAGGTCTTACATAGACAGGTGTGTGGCTTTCCTAATCAAGTCCATTTGTATAATCAAACGCAGTTGGATTCCAATGAAGGTGTAGAAGCAGCTCAAGCACGATCAGAAGAAACACCAGACAACGCCAGAGTTAAATGATCAAAGGGCTTGAATACTCATGGCTGTATGAGTTTTTCTTTTTTAATAAATCTGGAAATTTGGAAAACTTTTATTCTGTCAATAAGGGGTGTTGTGTATACATTAATAAGGGAAAAAAAAACACTTGAATTATTTTAAAAAATTGAGGTAATATAACAATGAAAAATGTAAGGGTGTTTGACTACTTTACCGTACCCACTAAACCATGAGGATGATGATCCCCAAGTTGACAAAAATACTTGCACGTCACATTTATATTTTTGGTTTAATAGTGCAAAATGATATATCCTATTCATCAATCAATAATATTAAATTGTAAAATTTTTCAATAGCTGCAGCACAAGTTAATATGGTTATTAAGTGCTAAATGATGCAGATTTGGAGGTGGAAAGTGTTTGGTGACTAAAGTTCATATGCAGATTGCTTGAGTGTTGTGGTGGTTTGATTTTAAAATGGATAAAAATGTAATTTTTCCTACATGTTTAAGAATCATGTGGTTAAATGAAATGGATTTTACAGCAGTGGTATTTTGTCCGTCATTGTTGACATTAATGTGAAGATGTCAACACTCTCCAGTTTTTAACTTCAATGACATGGAAATATACAGTCCCCTCCAAAATTATTGGAATGTCAAGGTCAATTCCTTTGTTTTTGTTGAATACTGAAAACATTTGGGTTTCAGATACAAAGATGAATATGCCAAATGTTCAGAATTCCAACTTCAATAACATGGTATTTACATCTAGATGTGTTAACTCTGGACAGAGCACCATTTGAAGCCATCCACTTTTGAAGTGAGCAAAAGTATTGGAACATGTGACTAATGGGTGTTTTCAGTTGGTTAGATATTGCCTTCTAGTTTGATTGCTTAAACATTAGATAATTCTTGTTTTTGGCTTTGGGTTTCACTTGTGAAAACCGCATTTGCTGTTAAGCAAAGATGAAGACCAGTGAGCTAGCAGTCTATGGGAGAAAAGCAAACCATTGAGAGAATAGAGGAAAAATCAGTCAGAGCTATTGTGGAAACATTGGGCATAGCCAATACAACAATTCAGAATGTCCTGAAAAATAATCTATTGCAGTGAGGAACAGACATCGAACAGGTCGGCTAAGGGGATCAAGAGCAGTTGATGACAGAAACATTTTGATACCTGTGGAGAAACAGTGAAAGACAAGAGTTAGTGGGATAACTACGTCAACCTCCACAGAGCAGAGGCGAAGGTACCACAGTCAACTGAGACTTCGAGAGAAGAAATGTACACGCCATACCACAAGGTGCAAAAAAACCCCCCCAAAAAATCAGAAAAAAATAATCAAAAGGCTAGATTGTATTTCATAAAGTTACAGAGATGAGCCACTAATGTTTTGGAACAATGTTTTTCTGGACCGATGACACCAAGATTAACCTCTAATAAAGTGATGGAAAGGCCAAAGTAGGGAAAAAGAAAGGATGTACTTATGATCCAAAACACACAAGCTCATCTGTGAAACATGGTAGAGGTAGTGTCATAGCTTGAGCTTCCATTGCTGCTTCTGGAATCGGCTCACTAGTCTTTATTAAAAATGTAAATCATGATGGTGGTAGCAGAAGGAATTCTGACGTCTACAAAACCATTTTGTCTGGAAATTTGTGAAAGAATGCATCCAAACTAATAGGAAGTAGCTTCATCATGCAACAAAATAATGACTCAAAACACACTGCCAACAAAATTAAGTTAGGTCTTCAACTGGAAGGCATTATACTGACCATGTTAGTCACTGGACCTTTACCCAAGAGAGAACGTATTCAACCTCCTGAAGAGGAGAAAGGGAGACACCCACAGAAATAAACAAGAACTCAAAGAGGTTGTAATAAAGTCCTGGAAAAGCATTTCAAATGAAGAATGCAACAGGTTGGTGAAGTCAGTGGGTTGCAGGCTTGGTGTCTTGATTGCAAGTAAGGGTTATGCCACCAAATATTAAATATTTTTTGTCTTAAGTTAATGTAATTGTCTTTTCCCATACTTTTGCTCACTTGAAAAGCGAGTGGTTTCAAACAAAAGGTGCTCTGTCGCGATTTGTTTAACACATCTAGACGTTACTGCTGTTAAATAAAAGCTACAATTCTTAAGTCATTCCATATTCTTTTGATTTCAAACCCAAATGTCTACAGTGTAACACAAAAACAAAGGAATTGACCTTGCCATCACAATACTTTTGGACGGGACTGTATTTTGCAGAATGTTGCGCAGTCATAACCACAAGCGTCTATTTCGTAGGTGACCTTTAGCTGTGTAGTAAAGCCATCACTTGGCTTTCCTCGCACAACAGCAGACTTATTATGTTTGGATGAATCATAGCTCAATCAATCAATCACAGTTTTCGACTCATACCACATTTAATACGAATATTGCGTGCGTGTGCATACACACACACGCGCACACACAAAATGGCTTATGTTTATTTCAGAGAGGAGTATAAAATGGCGGAGAATGGATGAAAACATGATCCATACAACAGCAGAGTGGTGTACCTTCAATTCACCCAACATCTGTTTCCATTTTAATGTTTGCTTTCAAATTTGGGCCAGAGAATATGGAGCCCCCAAAGTGAGAGGCTTGTTTTCAAGTGGTAATTTGGCACGATCATGTCTTTTTTTTCTTCTTCTCATTTTTCATGTCTCATTTTATCCTTGGAGCTGTCCATTTTCCTAAACCTTGCTTTGTGCTTGGGGAAAAAACAAGACTTCTATTATTATTTTTGTCAACCAAACTTAAAAAAAAAAATCTATGAGCTACATAAAGTATATATTGTACATGCTTCACTGTCCTGCTGCGGTGGTCATTAAAACACATTTCACGGAATTACTGCTGGTATCATATGACGAGATACAATCAGTACAATCAGTAATCCAATCCTAGAGCTGTATGTATGAAAAATTCAAACTTTACAGAGATGTCTGTCTGTCTGTCGCTGTCAGGGAGGTGGGCAGTGTTTTTAGTTATGTATTAACTGTCCTTAGGTGCTAATGCTCAGCATTGTACTTTGATTTTGTTGTTTAAAGGTCCACTACCATGAAAATTATATTTTCCACTTTTTCATGCATGAAAAAGGTCAAAATGAATCTGTGACTTTGAAATAGATGCAGTTTGTGGATTCAGTGCAAAAGAGCAGAAATGCCATCAGGCTTGGCGGAATGACTCAAATCAGATTTCTGTGTGTTTGGGATGGAGAATCTTACTAATTATTCGAATACATACCTACTAAGTGGATGTTACACACCCATAGAAAAACGGAGTGACATACACTGAGTCATCAACAGAACTTTGCATCACCTGGCAAATTCAGACAAGTTGAGGTATAAATAATTTTATATATAAATTTGTGTGTGTGTGTGTGTATATATAAAACTAAGCATTTCGGAACCATTCTGTGTTCAGGTCCAATTCGTCAAGGATGACTTTGTAAATATAAACTTTCACGCATTGTTGATTTGGAGTGAGTGACCAGCCAGGCGGCTGCTGCAATTTAGTGTAGTGCAGTATAAAAGTAAATGTATTGTGGTTTACAATACTACAAGGAGTTTTCAGGTTAAGTCGGTCTTGACCTAAAACGTTTCGACTTTACTACGCCCGAGTTTTGTCCGCCATTATGGCCGGAGCACCACGGTGTTTCTGCTTAGCTCATGCATATTGCTTATCTGTGTTTGTGCGCTGGGAGGATATTTGCCTTTTTTGCCCACCTATTTACACATTATGGCCCAAAAGAAGAAAGCTTTTTTTTTTTTTTTTTTTTAAAGTAAAGGTGGTCCAACCAATGACCATGGAACCGAAGCGTAAGATCATAAAAAATAAAAAAATCGGAGAAAGGATTAACACCGGCATCCATGACGGCCATAAAGACTTGGGCTTCAGTCGGACGAGCGTGGCGATTAGTATTATGGACAAAGCCCGTCTTTTAGTGCACATGAAGGGTTTCGCCCTTATGAGGGATACAGTGTTCATGAAGCACCTTTTTTTGTGAAGGAAAAAAAAAAAACCCGAAGCAACATTCTTCGATCGTTGCCGAGATGGAATGATTGGTTCCCTTATGGATCGAGGATCAGAATCAACGTAGGCTTAATATCAGCCTAATGTTCATTAAGGGAAAAGGCACGGCATATTTTCCTAACTTTGAAAGAAAGTCAGGGACGCTGAGGAGGAATTTACCGCGAGCAAGGGCTACCTGCACTTGCTTCGTTAGCAGTAGCTTAGCGCAGCATTCTTCGCCATCCCAGCCTCCCTTCATTCTTTGCCATCCACTTCTCGCAGTACTGGTATGTGAAGCATCTTATATTTTTTATTTTAATGTATTTTAGTTGTTTAATTTGAAGTACCAACACCCATCCATTTTGTGAGCCGCTTATCCTCACGAGGGTCACGGGAATGCTGAAGCCATTGTCATCATAAATTTTGAGTTTAACGGTGAAATCCGAGTTAAGTCACTACTGTAGGAATGGATCTCAGTCGTAGACCGAGGACTCCCTGTACTTAACTATATAATTCATTAAGTAGCTATAGATTAGTCTTGTAAAGTTTATTTGTACAGGACTTAATCAGAGATTCTCAAAGTAAATAACTGCCCCACAGTTAGCAAAGATTGACTACAACTAAACCGCCCAAGCGGGCTAAGAAAACTCAAAACCCCATTTCGGGGGAAAAGGACAAAACCTTGAAAAGTTATTGAGGATGGAGAGAACCCCTTTCGGAATGATCTGCCTGCAATTGGATGTTGAGTGTGCAACATTTATCACAATGTACAATGGAACCTCGATAAAATGAACCCCGATGTGTATTGGATTGCAGAATTTCCCGGTGTTGTTTGCTGGCGCTATGGATCAGTGGAGGCAGAGAATGGGCCCGACATATGTCTATCTCACAGATATACAATATGATTTAGATCCAATTCCAAAAGAGGTGCCTCCTGTGCCTTTGTGTTAGCCATTTTGAATATGGGGGATTGATGTGGAGGCCATGTGATGATAGTTCTGTCTGTTGTCTATAGTACCTACAGCGCTAAGAGAGATGGTAGTCTAAGGAATACACAATGCAAGTCTTTGGAGTCTGGGACTTGCTATTTTTGATTCAGTAGCACTTTTTTTTTTTTTGTCAAGCCGCTCCCCTTTGGCAACTGATTTAGAACCAGGAAGCATACTAATTCCTCGGATCTGATGAGTGTCTCCTACGATTAGAACTGTACCTCAACAATGTCACCATGACCAAGCACACTGGTGTCATATGTTTGAATAAAATATTAATTTATGAAGGTTCAAGTTTTTTTTCCCCATTTATTTTAAATAACTTTTTACTGTAATGGGTGTTGCAGGTCATGATCAACACTATAAAACAATATGTATGCATACATATGGGTTAAAAAAAAGGGGGCTTCAATCTAACGGATATGCATCTATATTTGATGAACCCCACCACCACCAGTCGTCATTATATTGTCGTTATATTGAGGTACCACAGTACTGTACAATGCTTGTTAAAGGTCAGTGACATGCCTATAAACATTCTAAAATACTTATTGTAATGAAAAACACATATAACATTATTCACTTCAATGTCCATACAAAAAAATAAATATGAATGGCGAGTGTGTCATCCATGCGCAATGTTGCGGAAGTCTCATTCGACATCCAAGTGTGCCATCTACTATGGGACACGGAAGCTCTTTTCAAAGAAGAGAACATCTCACAATTGAGTGAAGTGACCTGGGCAATATTACCCCATCATTTCAAGCCATATTTTGATGATACATGGATCAGTTCTAACTCACAACAGACTCCCCGACAGTATGTAGCGTAGTCAGGAGGACCTATCCCGGGTGGGGGGTGGGTGGGGGGTAGCTCCTTTCTTCTCCCACATGTGCCCAAACCACCTCCGCGTCGGGGCCAACGCAGAAGCTGTCGCTGCGAGCAAGGCCTTGCTGGCGGGCGAGCCGACACGGAAGCCATCGCCGGCGAGCTGATGTACGAAGTGGGTTGCCCAGACACCAGTGGCCGGTGGTGGAGAGCCTGGCCAAACCACCTCCGCGCTGGGGTCACGCCAGGCTCGGCCTTGCTGTGATCCACAAGGCCGGGTTGGCCTTCTCGACAGGCTGGCGGCGGTCAACAAGGCCGGCGGCGATCCACAAGGCCTGCGGAGGCCGTCATTCTGCGGCTGCTGCACGGAAGCCGTCCGATGCACACATCGACACATTTAGCACCCCTGACTTACGTACGCGGATCTTTTGTTACTTTATGAGAGGATTATTTCTTCTCCCGATACTATTATTTTTTTTTAGTAGCTGTATACACACCTACCTGTCATTTGGAACCCATAAAGCTCTCGTCCTTTGCACCTGTGCAATCAATTTTTCACGTCGAACCGGGTCTTTTTGAAAAGTATGATTAATGCATCCATCCTCCCGAGTGTTCGAACAATATCCAGCAATACAACAAGCCGCCATTTTGGCTAACACGAAGGACCAAAGAGCTACCTTTCAGCAGGTAAAACTAGTATAAACAGACGAGACCGCTAGAGTGGGCGTCTGCTACTAACCTCACTTCCTGCTTCTTCTCGAAAACAAATCCCTCGAGAGGATTGTCATGGCGGGAGTGACAAAAAGCCATACATGTCAAAATCATGTGTGGTGAAAAAACGGATGGGTCCATTCCGGGTGCCTGTTTTTCATTAATAACATGCAAAACAGTGGTGAGGCCAGCCATAATGTACGTATTAGAGATGGTGACACTGAAGAAAAAACAGGAAGCAGAACTGGAGGTAGCAGAAATGAAGATGCTGAGGTTCTCGCTTGGAGTGAACACGTTGGATAGGATTAGAAATTTGCTCATTCGAGAGACAACCACAGTTGGATGTTTTGGAGACAAGGTTAGAGAGAGAGCAAACTTCGATGGTTTGGACATGTTCAGAGACAAGAGAGTGAGTATATTGGTAGAAGGATGATGAGGATGGAGCTGCCAGGCAAAAGAGCGAGATGAAGACCAAAGAAAAGGTTGAGGGAGGACATGAGGGAAGTTGGGGTTAGAGAGGAAGATGCAGGAGATAGGCTAAGATGGCAAAAGAAGACACGCTGTGGCGACCCCTAACGGGACAAGCCGAAAGGAAAAGAACAAGAACAACATACTAAAAATCATGCATTTCATGACAGTGGCACTTGGCATAACATTTTATTTAAAGAAATGAAGCGCCAGTTTGGTACCTCAGGAAAGTGTTTCTGTCTCAGGATTAGGCCCGGTCGTTCGGTTGTGTACACGATTGCTCTTTGCGTATCTGTGATGCCTATTTTGAGCTGAGCTGACTTCTGTGATATGAAAGAATTGTTCCAACGTTCCCCCTTTCCCCTGAGTCCCTGACAGCTGTCGAATCCACAGATCAGAGAGACTGAACCTGCACCTGGTGAGCAGTACTCATAGATGGGGATCTTTTATGGAGGCAAGTTGTGTGCTTGTTAGCTTGCTGGCCCGGTAGTTTGATTTAATTCAGTTGTGGGGCATATCCTTTTTAATAAACTTTTGTAATGGTGATTCTCTGTGGGGAGGATTGACAGGCATGGTGTCATTGTACAACTTCAGTCAGCATTAAATGTTCACCCTCTTTAAAGAGCAAATAGAATCCCCCAGCATCTTATGTAAATATTTATCTTAGTATTATTATTAATGATTTCATCTTGTTGATGTTAAAGCCTCCTTTGGTGTGTTCTACAACAGCAGGAGACATCTCTATTGAACCTCTGCTCCGCTTTCCAACAATTACAGGATCTCCGTCATAACATTGCACTCACCCCATTCTCCAAATTTCGCTCAACAACAATTTGAGTCATAGTGTTTTTTGTTTTTTTTGTCCCAAAAACATGAAACACTGCCAAAAACCTGACTTGATATGGCTCAGTAACCCTATGATATGGGGCGAGACGGTTACGCTAGCTGACACTCCTGAACACACATTCATATACACACAACAATCTGGCAACAAGTGGCATGAAAAGCAAGGCTTGAATACAGTCTGCACTCTAATTTATCCCAAAGATGTTCTTTCAGGTTGATGTCAGCACTCTGCACAGGCCAGTAAAGTTCATCCACACTAAAGTCTCTCATCCATGTGTTTATGGACCTTGCCTTGTCCCCTCGTGCGCAATCATGTTAGAAGAGGAAGGGGCCAGCTCAAAAGTTCCTCTAAAGGTGGGAGCGATGAATTGTCCAAAAGCTCTTGGTATGCTGAATGGTACAAAGTTAATTTTACTGGAACGGAGTCAATATTTTGAAGAATTTTGTGGGTCCATTTATTCAATTTCTAAAACCTCAAGCTCCCTAAATACATGGACAAGTGAATTTGGTGTGGATGAACTTGACTGCCATGCAGAGTCCTGATCTTAACCCATTAGAACACCTTTGGGATGAATTGGAGTGAAGAGTGAGGCCCAGGCCATATTGTTGGACATCAGTGAAGGACCTCACAAATACGGTTATGGAAGAATGGTTAAAAAATTCCCATAAACACATTCCTAAACCTTGTGGACACCATTCGCAGAAGAGTTTTAAGAAGGTTATAGCTGCAAAGGTGACCCATTGTCATATCGAACCCTATGGATTAGGAATATGATGTGATTGAATACTTTTGGTAATAGGTACATTTCACATCTAGTAGTGTTTTGAAAATCACTTACAGATGTTCCTGTTTTTTTAATCCTTTTCCACAGACCCAACAGTGAGCCCGTCAACAACAAATGTCCTTGCAGAAAACATGAACAATGACAAATCGTTTCAGATGGGGCAAATTATTTGTTTCCAGAGGTGCAAATATGCTGTTGTTTATGCTTTTTTTTTACCTTGAGGCAGATGTTTGTGTTGACCAATTTTTGTGGTTGACTTACTAGAGTTAGCTGTTTTTTCCCCCTCCACTGCCCTACTACTATTTATATATATATATATTTTTTTTTGGGTGGGGGGGGTGGGGGGTGGTTTGGAGTTCATTTGTTAGTCCTCTACCTTTAACAATCCTTCTGCCTAGGCAATGGATTACAGACGCATATCACATTAGACCATACAGGTGTTCACACTGTCCTAGCATGTCAAACGCAATAACTCCTGTGTTAATGTATGTGGTATTTGTTAGCTAAATTGGTGTAAAAACCATTACTGACAATGGTTAGTAGTTAATGTAGTGAAAAGACTGAATGACTCAAGAAGATTTGCTGTAGGTTCTCTTCTCTTAGAACAAGGGCTTTGGCCTTGTTCTGATCCCTGGCTCTGTCTGTTGCCTTTGTTAATGCTGGTTGGCAAAGGAAGTGCAGGTTCTTGAGTCACTGGTAATCAGAAGGGATGACTCGCGCTGCAAAAAACATCACACCACAAACAATAATAAAATAATGCTGTTATTAAATAATGACAATCAAAATTAGATATTTCTGTTGAATTATGGTTCAAAGCTTTTGGGCCAATCACCGGAAAAAAACAATTTGCAGGGATGACAATTTTCCGCCGATCGGCGGATTTCTGACTTTTTCAGACCAAAATGACCATTCTCGAGATAAGTGCAAATCCGTTGCGAAAATTTCAGGGTTTGGTAGGGGTAGGGTATCGTGCGTCTGCCTCTCGGTGGTGGGCTCCGAGCTGCAAGTTCAGCTTAGTGCTAGCACAAGCACGACTATCATATGCCGTTCTAACTTGCTCGGTAGTGTAAATATTTGCATTTTGCGACATAAACATTAAAACTTCTTTGCGGAAGATCACTCGATTGGACAACAGAGTAATACAGTATAAGGATCCAATCGTGTTAGTGGTTAATCGAGTTTCACCATTGCCATGTGCATGTTTTCTCGGTTCTCAGAAATCGCAGTGTAACTTGTTAGTTAGCCAAGTAATGGCGCGTGGGACTTAGCGAACTGAGCAACGGTGTGTTGAAAGTTTTACGATGGTGAAAGTGTTAGAAAAAAAGGATGAAGATCGAGCGAGTGGTAAGGTAATTTTTATTCATATTGTTCGAAAAACGTGTGCTTCATCTCTACACTATACTAATTCTATGAATAACTGACTGCATATCAAAAAGAAAATATAATGTTGTATCCATATTAAACTGTGAAAGAGATTGAAAATTCATTCTGAAGTTTGGCAAATGGTGAAACTCTTATATGTAATATGCTTCAAATAAGTACAATAATTCAAGTATTGAAGAAATGAAACTGATATTTCAATTTTTGCTGTACTGGTAGAGCACCAAACAAGGGACATTTTTTTCCACAACTACAGTTAAATTCAGTGTTGAAATTAATGATTTTGGGGCTAACAAATTGCTAAAATCGCTTAGCTTCCCCAGACCCCCGGCTACATTTCAGACTTTTTTCTCATTTGGCATTCTCATCCCTGAATTTGTGTTCAGGAGATATTTTCCCCCACTCTTTATGGGCAACTGCTCCAGTTGTCTCAGTTTTGAAAGATGGTTTCTCCCGACAGCATGTTTCAGATCCTTCCACAGATGATTAATAGGATTTACTTCAGGGCGCACTTTTGCTCTTCGCTATTCTTGGGTGTTTTTAGCTGTTTCTTTCGGGTTATCTTCTTGTTGCAAGACCCGCAAGCTGTAAACGAGACCAAGCTTTCTGACACTGGGCAGGCAGCACATTACTCTGGAGTACCTTGATAGTCTCGAGATTTTATCCCCTGTGCACATTCAAGATAGACTGTGCCAGCACAGACACCCCAGAACATAACAGAGCTGCCACCATTTTTCACAGTAGGGGCAGTGGTCTTTTTCTTGGTATGCTTGATTTTAGCATCTCTGAACACTGAGCCGATGGGCCTTGCCATCATCTGTCCATAGGAAATTCTCTCAAGAGCTTTGTGGCAGTTTGGCAAATTCCGGGCGAGGCGCACTCTGAACAAATTGTCAGCCAATTGCAGGACACATATAAATAACCATTTCCACTTACATTCAGACCTACGGGCAATTTAGAGTCTTTAGCTAACCTACCAGGCACATTTTGGGGATGCAGGAGGAAACACATGAACATGAAAACTCCACAGGTGGGGCCAGGATTTGCACCCTACTCCACAAAACTGTGAAGCAGATGTGCTCATCCACTGATGTCGAACTGAAGGCCCGGGGGCCAGATCCGGCCTGCCACATAATTTTGTGTGGCTTTCGAAGGAAATTCAAGTCTGTCAACTTCCATGATTCTTGTTAGAATCTATTAAGATTTCAAATGGTCATATCATAATTGATAACATTGAGATATTGCAAGCATTTTTGTGTTATCAAATAACAATAGTTTGAAAATCCAATACCCTTGATTTCTTTTTCCAAAACTAGTTCATCAAGTTGATGTATAACTATGATGAGGCCATTAAATATTTTTATGGTTTCAGTCATAAGAGCCCTTTGAGGCCAACTGTACTGACATTGTGGACCACGCCAAAAAGAGTTTGACACCCACGCTCTATCAGTCATCCACCCATCCACCAATCTCCATAATATTTGGGAAAAGCTGTTTATCTATTTCTACCTGCCTCATTTTTGGAAGACTTTAAAATATTATGGTTTGAAACGGTGACACCATGCTGCATTGAACTTGTGAATCAGAACTAGACATGATTGCGCCACTTTTAGGAATCTTTTTTTAAGTTGCGTAAACATACCAGTTTTAAGAAAGACCATATTTACTGTGGCAAAATATCATTTCAGTATGAACAGGGACCTAAACATTCCTTGAGTGCTGAATTGGCCTTTTCCTTGCTAATGTGGTTTACAAAGCTGGCTCCCCCCCTTGGATGGGCTGTAGACTCCATCAAACCACACCTCGGTCTTTATCTAGCCATAGCTTCAACCGCAGTATCCAGCTTTTCAACCACGTCTTGTTTCTCATTTTTTTTGTCATATACACAAAAGACAGTGCGTATGCTTAGTACCCAGAAGACGTTATACTGCATAGTTAAATACAGTAAACTGTCAGAATTTTGTGTAAGCTTCACCTATGGCATTGGTGTCAGACTCATTTTTGCCGTGGTACACGTTGTAGTTACGGTTTCTCTCAGGCTGTTATGACTCTAAAATCACATAATGTACATATATATTGAATCACCACCTCACATTATTACATTGCCAGCAAATTATCAGTTTTGAACTCAAAAGTCCAGGGTAATACTTTGTAAATCTTGTTCAAGTTACTGTACTGTATATGAAAAAGGGATTTAGTAACAAAACATAATTGAAAATATTTATTCCGTATGACAGTTTCAAGGTTTTTTTTGTACAGATTTGATAAAAAATTGTGGGAGTTCAAGCACATGAGTTCCTTAACCCGGCCACAAATAAATGATGCGGCGGGCTGGATCTGGCCCCTGGGCCATGACTGAAATGGAAAAGTAGCCCCATATATCATATCACAGTCTAATTTAGTTCATTCTGATAAAATTATAATTAGTGGCAGTTTCCATTACTTTTTTTTTTTTAGTTTTTCTGGGCCCAAAGGTCAGAGGATTTTCCAAAAGTGATCCATGATTTCTACGTGGGAGAACTTGCAATATACAGTAGCAGGGTGTTCAAATACTCATTTTCTTCACTGTATATGTTATGAAATCATTCACTTTCTGTTGTCAAAAGGCTAAAGTGTTAAATATGCTTTGAATGGTCTTGAGTCTTGTATATGCAACACAGTCGGAGTGCTCCATCCCAGTGTATTTTACAGTTTACCTTGATACTATAAACTGTAACTTTATCATTGAGTACATGATCGGATCTTTTCCACTGCCTGTAAAAGCCAACACTTCTCTGTATTTTTTGTTTGAAATTGCTGCTGTACAATCAGTAGTATGTCCGTCACATCAGGCTTTGACAGATGGCATTGCTCTATGAGAGCATGCAGAGCTGCTATAATTCCCCACTCTCTCGTGGTTCTACAGTATGTATTTTTCCCATGATTAATGGGGTTTACACGATCGGGATTTTTGGGGCCGATCATCGAGCCGATCACAAGATGGAGCAGTGTCCATTTAAATGACTTGCTCATTGACTGTACATACTTGTATACTGTATACTGACTCTCTTCAAAAATATTTCTCTTGTCACGGCATGCATTTTAATCAGTCATGTCAAAATAACTTTATAACATGACAGAAATAACGAGTGCTAACTGAATTAAATTATTGTGATTAAATTGCTTCACACACATTAAAAGTTTAGAGCACACGTGTCAAGTTCTGGCCCACATGCCAAAAATTATAGTTGGCCCGCGAGGCAATTTAAAATTAATATTAGAGCTGCCCCACCGGTCTTACAAGTATTACACACTTATTTGGTTCCATATTAAAAAGTTCATTTGTTCAACCTTGGCCCGTGGCTTTGCTCAATTTAAAATTTTGGCCCTCTGTGAATTTGAGTTTGACACCCCTGCTTTAGACCACGATTCAACAGCACGCTGCTATGTTTAAGTACCACCATTAGCACGAGCTTGCCCCCCTGATCTTGGGCTCCCCTGGTCTACAGCTTCACTCACTGCTCAGTGGATGTTTTCAACTACTATGAATACACAGTAATTTTTGCCTACATTCCATTCTAGCAGTACTTTCTCAGGCTTTGAGATAATTGACATGTCCTTGGTCACACAATAACTACAGCATATTTTGTACTCACTGTTCGCATTGTATGTCAACACCATTAGGACTGCATTAGCATTTTACTTGAGGGTAACTTCAAGCAGTAAATAAAAGGTCACTTTCTAGTAAGTGGACTTGATTGGTTGGATAAGGAAATTTAGTATTTTTGATGCGGTCAGTTGTTGTTTTGTACTTACTGTATTGTATTTTCTCTGACTCTTCCACATTTTTTCCACTTGATCCTCCATCAAAGCATCGCTTGCTAAAAGCAGAGCACTAGCTGAGGCTGCTTCTTTTGCTGTGACATGAAGCCAGAGGATGTTGGTGGCAACTGTGGCTCCATTTGTAAGCAACAAACAGCTGGGGGGAATTTGGCAAATGTTCTGCTGCTTTTATAGATTGCTGTGGCTCTTAATCCATCTACTTTAATCGTCCCAATTTATTCAATCACTCTCTTTTTATGTCATTGAGAGGATCATCGCTGTACTCATGCATTTCTTAAACTAAACTGTACCTTCAGTAATAAAAATAATGTATATAAACGTGATCTAATGACCCAATGATAGAAAAGTAAACAATACAAAAATTGATTTCTTTCATAATGTTGCATATTAAAACTTTAAGCATCGGGGTGTCACAGATGACCAGTTAATTAAAATAATTAAGCAAGTTTGAATATTTTAAATATTGTAATTTTCCTCTGCAGGGCTACCATAGAGGAAGTGGAGGGGGACGTATGCGAACTGGAATCCAAACTTGACAAAGTGAGTACCACCAAGAAAAACATTGCTTAATAGTGTGGATGACTGTTTTTTTTTTTAAGTAAATGCAGCATGTCAGCAGTTGCAACTATTTTAAAATAAAGTAGCATATTTTTGTAAGATTCGTTCTGACTTGAGTTACAATAGTTGGTTTTGCTGATGGCTAGTCATGGCCACTCAAATCACTATTTGAATCCTCAGCGATTTTTGCACATAACTTATAAAATATGATCAGATTAGTAAATGTCAGGTCTCTCAAGAATTTCTGAAGCTTTTTCCTTAAACTGTTGCATCTAGCATTTAGATACAGTATGTGTAATGTCTTTGTTATTGTACTTTTACCCCCTTTTCAGTGTGGCTTTAATAATTTTCAATTAGATCTGCATCATCACCACACCTTTATAGCAAACCACTTTAAAGTATGTTGTCCAAGGAGCAGAGCCTGTGTTTACTAACTGAGCGAAGGACCTTGGGCACAAACGATGTTCATTGTTCCTGGACTCAACAGTTTGCTCAGCTTCCTGCTCAAAACCCCACCTCTGTGACTCAATCCAGCCTTCACTTCCTTTCTTGCTGTAAAGAGGAAGGATCTACTGGAGAATGGGAGGGTCCATGAGCAGTTGTGTGGGTGCGTGTGTTGATGGGTGGAGACTTGAAACAACAGCACATACACACAACATACTAAACGAGACTATATGAAAGAACTACATTCCAGTTATTGTTGGTGAACCCTCCTCAAATGTGTAAATTTTCATCCTGGTGACTACTGTTTTGGGTATTCTGAACCCCTTTCCACATTGATCCAACTCATCAGTCAATCTTGCTGTGAATGTGTAGCTGGATTAATTATGTTTGCCTTTGTGTGTGTGCCCACCTATTGTAAATACAACTAGCTATACTGCCAAAAGTATTCGCTCTCCTGCCTTCACTCACATGATTTTAAGTGATATCCCAATATGATATTGGTGTATCCTTGGGAGCTATAACAGCTTTAGCTCTTGTGGGGAGGCTTTCAACAAGGCTTCGGAGTGACTTTATGGGAATTTTCGTCCGTTTTTTTCACCAAAAAAATTGTGAGGTAACACACTGATATTGACCAAAAATCCCACCCAAAGGCATTTTATTGGGTTAAGGGCAAGACTCTGTGCAGGCCGGTCAAGTTTATCTATAAATTGCAATAAACACAATGCTGGGGGGGCGTGAGGGGTTGGCTGGGGAATGGCACTGGAGCCTTTCGGACGCCGCCGGGTAGCCAGTTGGCAGGGCGGGTTGGGCGTACCAGTTGACCGCCTTTGGTCTCTCGGTGTTGGAGAAGTCCTGTCTACTGATGGCTCTCAGGTGGGCTCCTGGGCCCAATCCCACTCTCGATTTGATTGGGTGGTGTCCTCAGCCTCCACTGGGCAGGCACAGCAATTATGGGACGTTACTATCAGTTTTTATGCATGTAAAACTGTGTTAATTCACTAGCATGTAGCTGCAGGCACACACCCCTGGGAATCTTTCATGGAGTGTGCGGCCACTCACTTGACACGATAAATAACTTCTGATTACGTGAATTGTTTGTGTATCACCCCCCCCCTACTAATACTTTTGTTCTATAGACTTCTGTAATTGACTTAGTTAATCCTGACACATTTCAGTTCTATAGCCAGATTCACGACCCTTGTCCTGCATGCTTCTTTTCCTGTCTCTGTCCTGTCCTGTCTGGTCCCGTCCTTCCCTCATAGCGTGCAGGAAATATCTACATTTAATGTTTTTCATAGATATGTCATGACCTATTATTTTTTTTTTCTTTCACGTTCTGTTTATAATTAGCGCTTTGTCTTTTGTCTTCCCCCCACACACCAGAAACCTTGGTCCGTTCGGCTGATCGACTTTAAATAAACATCAATTATAATATATTTTAAAAACACAGAAGAAGCCTTGAAACTCCAATGTGACACAAATAAAATTGTTTTTGCAGGAAAGGGATACAAATCTTTTCTATTTGACCTGACAGCCGAACAGAACCAAAAAAAATGTGCTTCTGGAAAATGTTCATTAATTCCATTAAACACTTCCAAACCTTATGGAAAGCCTTTTAAGAAGAGTTCAAGATGTATTGATATCATATTAAACCCTATGGATAAAGAATTCAATGTCACTTAAGTTCATATGAGTCTAGGCAGGTGAGCAACTACCTTTGGCAATGGAGTGTGTTACCAATGCATTCAGGCCTCACAGAGTTCTTCATATTTTGAGCAGTTCTCATAAACATCTTTAATGAGGCCAGAACCACATGTTCCAGTGACTAGTAAATGAGCAGGTTTTTTTTTCCTGAACCGCTTATTCTCACTAGGAGTACTGAAGACTTTTTTTCTTTTAAGCGGTACTCTAAATTGATGAAGTGATGTTTCTTTCAGCCTTTGACACTTGAGTTGGCATTTTTTTAATTGGCTCTCTACATTTGGCACATATATTACACCTCTGTGAGAGAAGGGATTATCTCCATTGTTTACGTAACCTGAAAATTTTTTTTAGTCCCTCACTCCCCCCCACAGATTCTTAAGGGGAATAAGTCCCTTTTTTATACCAAGAAACTAACAATGTTTTTAGCCTCATACTTGTCATCTCTGGATGAAATTCCTAAATTCTACCTCTTTTTCTTGACTTTCTTTCTCGTTATCTTTCTTTAGCTGGTGAAGTTGTGCATTGGGATGATAGATGCTGGGAAAGCTTACAATGCTGCCAACAAACAGTTTGTCAGTGGCATCCGGGAACTTGCTCTACAATCAACCAAAGATGAGGTTATTGAGGTAAATGCATATCTGACTCATACCTTATTTGTGTTTTTAAAATGAAAATGATTCATCTGTTTTTTAAACTTGCTTCAGCCAAAAACATGACATAACCTTGTTTTATTTCCGAGTGCTATGAGTTTGTTTTTTCCCAACACACACTATTAATGTTAATCATGTCATAGTATGGGGAAGTTTGGATTTGATTGGGTATATGGTTTTAGAATTGTCAATATAATTTTGCTTTCTACTAACTGTATTTTTTCCAACTGTTTGTGCTCTTATCTTCACAGTCTAGTCTCTCAAAGTTTGCAGAAAGCCTTCAGGAGATGATCAACTACCACACGGTACGCTCATCCATGTGAAACAGGATGTGTTTTCAATATTTGAATTCCCTGTTGACAGCTGGCTTGTGACAAAACCCATCTGGTATGACAGTCTCTAACGGCATCTGAATACCATTTGTCCTCTGCTGCCCAAGTAGCTATAATTTAAGACTTGGGTACATTTTAGAATTTGCAATTTCACAAATTTATCCATTTTCCTTAAGATTCTTTTAAATTAATACATTATCTGTATTTGAGCATGAGTGAGTTTTGGTCACATCAGCTCATTCTCAAGAGTGGTTGTTGCTACTCAGCAATCTCTAAGCACATGATCTCAAACAGTACACTGTTTAACAATGGTAGCCTCTCGTATGTACACTGCTCAAATTGTCTTCTCTGCTTACTAAATAGCGTAGAATCCATGATCAGGGTGAAATGCTCACATGAGAAATATTTGCATTATAGTAGTTAAGGTATAATTGAATGGCAAAAATGCATGCTATTTCACAGTAAATGGAAATCCAATCACACATGCAGTAAATCCAGTTATCATGCCAAACATTTTACCAGCCAAATAAATGCAATTATAATCCTTGCTATTTGTATATTCTTGGAGAACTGTTTCTCTTTTTTCACACAACAGTTGTTCATCTTAATGAAATAATCTTTTACCATACAGATATTATTCGATCAGGCCCAGAGATCAATCAAGACCCAGCTTCAAACATTTGTTAAAGAGTGAGTATGACAAGACCGATGGCTATTAGAGCTGCATGATATTGGAAAAATGACACTGTGATTTTCCCTTAAGCCTGGGATATATATTGCACTTTTACTGGATGACTTACACATAACACGAAATCTACCACACGTTTCTTTCTCACACTATAAAAACCATGCTCAGTAGAGCACAAAAGCATACGATAATTTTGTATGAAGACCACCTGTATTTAAATGACCTGTAGAATTGACCAATAGTACAGCCAGGCATGTTAAAATACTTTCTGTTCATACACAATTACAGTATACTGTAGAGTCAATAGCACATTTCCAACACTTTTTTAATCACTTTTATTTCAAAACTAAATTTTAACATATGCATTATGTATTTGAATGCATTAGTTTAGGTAATGCACATTGTTGTTTACACCTGAAGCTTGTCCCCTCAATAATGCCATGGTACTCCCCCATTCCTCAAGTGTAATCTGTCACAATATGCTTTTGTCCATCACATTCTGAAGAGTTACAGTAAATGTTGTGTAATTGTTTCTTGTGTCCTCATTAATAGTTATTATTCAAAAAACAACGATATAACACGGGCTGCTAAGTGTGTGTTTTTTGATGGGTGATAATTTACCGTAACACCAGGGCTAGTCTTATTAGCAAGTCTAACCAGGTCCCTCTGCTTGTCACTTATTTATTTTACAGTTGATCAATTGCATATCAATGATCCATTTCATTCTGAAGCCAAGTCAGATCATTTCTATGACAGGGAAGAAAGCAGTTATACTTTAAGAATGGTTTGAGGATGAAAAATTATTTTCATGGAGAAAAATAATAACGCTCCAAGTGGGCTTATTCTTTAAAGCCTGGTTAATTAGATTTTTAAGAATTAGCTTTTTTTTTGTCCCTGACTCACCAGGGCTTAACACGCACATCAGTAGTTGCAGTGCTTCTCAGATAAAGCAAGAAAGTTCCTTTAAAATTACCCACTGCATGACAGCATTAGAATCTGACTTCAACTTTCTAAGCCCAAAGGCACGAGAGAGAAAATGTGACACAAGAATATTTGTGTGTACACTGCTGACACTTGCACAAACACAGCTTTATTGTCATAATGAAAAACTTCAGGTCTGTGTGCACTTAGTTTTAAAAACATATTTATCATTCACCCTGCTGTCTGTTTGCTCTAAATCAATGATAACATAGCTTCTTTTCAAGTTTTGCTTTCACCGAACAGTCTTTACAGACAGCCTCCCAAAAATCTAAAATTCTAACTCTGTTCACTATCCAATTGTCAGTGACCTACGTAAGTTTAAAGAAGCCAAGAAGCAATTTGACAAGGTGAGTGAAGAAAAGGACGCAGCACTGATCAAGAATGCCCAGGCTCCCCGCAACAAGCAGCATGAAGTGGAAGAGGCGACCAACATCCTTACTGCCACACGGAAGTGCTTCCGACACATCGTCCTCGACTACGTTTTGCAAGTAGGATCACATATCAATGCACATTATATTATTCAGTGATGGGACATCAATGATATGTTAGGAGATGGTAAGGTTTTCTTCTCATTTTAATAGAATTTCTTCAGTCATTTTCTGTTGAAAGCAATATGTCAGCATAATGTCGTTAAAATGTACTTGTTACTTAAATTGTCTGGTGTTGTTTCAGTTAAGTAATCATGTTATTATACATTTTAGTTCACTGATTAAATGTTATTACAACATTTTACTTACATTTTTTTCTGAAGCTCATTAATGCAAGTTTTTTTTTTCTAAGGGTTAAAAAATGTGGTGTTATTACATGCATCTTTTGTTAACCAGGCATTCTAAAATGCTGCACTAGCAGTCACAGATTTGAACTGAAACTCTAATTTGCTGCGTCAGGGTTAAACATGCTGATGTAGAACAAGGAAGAATGAAACTCAGATGTCTTTGATCCCAATAAATATAAATTAATACACTACTATATGGTAGTGGACAAAACTAAACTGGAGGAATCCTATTCCAGATACAGGCACACCTGTATGGTGAAGATGAATATATTGTGCAAAACAAATGATTTAAATCACCATGTAAAAGAGGAAGAACAAAGATAGAGGAAAGAAGTAATAGAACCAGTAGAAATCTAAAAGACTCACAGCCACATCTGGATTAAAACGTGTGTGTATGTCCAACCTAAAAAGCCTCAGAAGAAAAAAAAAATGCAGATGTGGAAAATGGGTTTGGTAGTGTGCTTCTGTGGTTCATTGCACAAGTTCAGTTCTTTTAGAAAACAAAGCCTAGCCTTCGTTTTTCCTGTTTTTTTTTTGTCTGCATATTGGAAATCTAAGTGGCAAGCTGCTGGCACAGCAGAAAAAAAAATCCCATTTATGGGTCTTGTAGGAAACAGTTAAGACTTGGAATTTAGGTTTCTTCTGTAGTGTAAAGTAACAC
This sequence comes from Syngnathoides biaculeatus, assembly GCF_019802595.1. Classification (NCBI taxonomy): domain Eukaryota; kingdom Metazoa; phylum Chordata; class Actinopteri; order Syngnathiformes; family Syngnathidae; genus Syngnathoides; species Syngnathoides biaculeatus. The sequence goes on from NC_084646.1 coordinate 19,993,035, forward strand.
AAGAAGAAAGAGGCAGAGGAATTTAGTTGAGAGAACTTGTAAGCCTGGTGCATTTATGATATTACTTTGTAGTGCGATATAATTCAGCATCATGACAACCCTTCATGAAGTGAACATCTTTAATCATTTATTACTGTAATATAAACTAATACTGTGTTTGCCTAAATACAACATCATATCTCTTAACTGGGTATATATACAATACATATAGAAAGCTCCACTCACATGCGGCTACATTTTATAAACCTGAAATATAGTATGCAATGATAATGATTACCAATAATGAAAAATTTACAAACACATGGCTATAATCCTTTAGTTGCTAACTGAATTGAGGGCTACAATTCAAGGTTTTAGCTGTCACCCACGGTGATGGATTAAACTCCATTTTTTTGTGCGATTCTTGAGGTCTATTATTCACAAAAAATTGGTTACTTTGGAATGTGAGTGAGTATAGTTTATATGTGACCTGTGATTGGCTGGCAACCAGTTTAGGGTGTACCCTGCCCCACTCCCAAAGATAGCTGTGATAGGCTCCAGCAGCCTTGTGACGCTAGTGAGGATAAGTGGTCAAGAAAATGGATGGATGAAAGAACGTTTCTTTTGGAGATGCCTCTCAAGCAAAAATGAGGGAAATACTAGAAGATCAACAATTTAATTTATTTGATGAAATAGAATCCCCAGGGCAGTTGGAAGTTTGGTGCAATAATGAATTAATCAGATGTTCAAATCTTAGGTTGCAATTCACTTGCAAATGTTAGATGGAGCTCATGAGGAATTTGAAAATGAGTTGCAATATTAAGCCATCAAACTGTAATTGCAATTCTGTCTTTACTCTGCAGCATTATTCTGAAATGAGTTTGCATGGCCAATTAACAAGACAGTTGTAATTAGATTTTGAGGGAAGTGTAAATCGGGCTGGTAAACGTAGAGGAAAGCAGATAAACCGAGAAAGCGAGACAAGGCTAGAGGCAAGAATTTAGAAGCTACTTGTGACATCAGTATCATCTGCAGTCATAGAGAGCTCCCCCTGGTGTCTATGCATAGGAACCTTTGGTCGTGTTACTGTTTTCCTTCTGACCTACATACATCATATTCGCAGTCACCCAAACGGCTCAATATTGCATTTATTTATTTTTATAGATTAATGTGCTACAGTCCAAGAGAAGATCGGAAATCCTAAAATCTGTAAGTACAGTATCCTTGAGTGTTTTACAATGCAGAGAAACTCATTTTGATCTTTGGATTTTAATGTCTGTCCTCACCACAGATGCTGTCCTTTATGTATGCCCACCTGACTTTTTTCCACCAAGGCTATGACCTCTTCAGTGAATTACAGCCGCTAATGAAACAGCTTGGAGGGCAGGTAAATCACACAGGATAGCTCAACAAAATACACCTACACTGTGTACGTATGCACAATACAGTATCCAATTAGTATAGTATGCCTTGACTTACTAGCGTAAACCTTACCTTACTCATAGTAGTCTAGGTAAAAAAAAATAATGTACATGTGTACTTTTATGTATATTAACGACAGGGGATAGCCATGGATGAAAACTGCAGCATGACTCATAACCAGGGACTATTCAGGGATTCATTTCCACAAGGCTTCATCACTGCCAAAAATGGGTTTGAAACACTTATGCCAGTCAGTAAGCTCTACAGTAGAGGTTTAATATTATCAGACATACATGATGACAAACTTCTCCTAATCCAATTCAAACAGAGGACAGTAGAACTATCTGACCACCTGAGTAGTTTTCTATAATTAAGAAAAAAAAATCACCCCTACCTAATAATTTAAATTGCGACCTATGATTAGATACAGAAAAAAATTCAGACAGGTAATAACAGTTTGTTGGTAAGGAGTGGCTGGAGTTAAAAAATGTGCCACATATATTGGTTTAAGACGCGCTTTTACACTACATCACCTGAAGACAGCGTGTATCTCCACGCACTGAGAACCCAGTTGGGGAAAAGTTTTAGGGATTGGGTGGAGCAAACCATTTTAGAGGCAATGGGGCCAGAGGGCTGCTATAATGTTATTGCTAAAATGTTACGATACAACTAAGCGCTGCAGTTGTACACTTTTCTTGGTTGTTTAAAAACAAAATAGTTTGTTTGGTCTCTCAAATTTTAAGGGTGCCTGTGGCCACAAAAATGGTCTAGAAACACCTAAGCTCCACAGATTCTTGTTTTGGAATAGTGTGCAACAATTTTTGCCAATTTTTATGCAATACTTACACAGGTAACTAGACTGAATACAAAAGATCACAAGCAACCTTTGAGCTATTCTGAGCACAATGAAAGACTTACTGTAACAAATGTTTACATACCAGTACCATGTGAAGGATAAACATTCATTATAATGTTTGCTAGGGAAATGTATAGTTTGATCATAACAACATTTCTGTTTATGGAGACATTTAGATTTTGTCTGAGGCAGAGATTGTATTTGTCACATTGAGGCCCATAGTTAAAAGAGAATTATTTGGTGAAATTTATCTGGGTGCATTCAGATAGACAGCCCTCCCTCTTAGCCCATATGTGACTTTGAGATGATGATCTCAGTAGAATGAGGAAGAAGACAGCTAGAAGGCTTGTGATGTGTTTTTCCACCGTCAGTCTCACTAGTTTCGAGTCAGCTGAGAATGTGGCGGAGAAACCCAAGAATCGTGTTGAAGTCCTGGGAATTGCAAGTATTTGTGAGGCTAGATCAGGGTGGAAAAAAATCAAAATGAGAATATAGTAGGGGAGTGACAAGTTAGAGAAGAAGAAAGTAGACTACAGATCAAATATGTTTTTGATGGGAACGAAAGAGGAGGCTGATTTGTGAGTGAATTCTAAACAGTTCAAACAGCATTCCTCTAAACTGGAGTGGTGAGACAAGTGCGGTTTTTAGCTCTCATATTGTAAGTAGAACCATCCTTCACAAGAGAGAACAGTGTCAGGAAAATAGAAGCTTTTGTTGTTGCATATTTAGGACAGGATGAGAGGCGCAGTGTAATCTTTCATAGTGATCGACGCAGAAGGAAGAGGCATGTATGGAAACGTGTAACTTCAAAGGACAGAAGAGGTAAATTGGGAGAGGGAAAAAATCCAACCATGAAGCGTAACCCTGGTAATGTGAATCTGGACTGGATACACACTTGGGTTGAATCTCTGTAAATGTGACAAGGAGGGGGGAGAATCAACAGCCAAACAGTGGGAAGCAAGGACAAGAGGATTAAGTCGTCTTCTATCATGAGGCTGAAGAAGGTGGAGCAGCTGTGCAGGGAATTGTGGAGGAGCTGTCAGCAGGTTTGTTGTCTACGTATGACTAAACGCAGGAAAATTGCACTACAAACATCAATATCAGTACTGCTATATCAGTACTACTACTCGATTTGTGTTATTTTGGATGGGTGAGAGGAAATTGAGGGAAGTGAATAAATCTGGTGTCTTACTATGGAAAAAGTAGTTGTATGCAGCTACAGATGTCAGGATATTGGTTAAATTCTGCATCACCATTTGTAAGCTGTTTTGTGGACATAAAACATTGAAGCTAAGGTGATTTCACTCTAAAAGTATGTATGTGAACTTCACACACGTTTGAATAAGATGTATGTAGATAGAATATCTGGACTGGACTGGACTTGTTGTTATGGTTGTGACAGCAGGAAAATATTTCCCATCTGATGCTATCATACTGTCGCTCTGCCGTCCACCCATTTCCTGCCCGAGCAAAACAAAAGGCAAAGTCGTCCCCCCAACACACACACACTTTTTTTTTCTTTTCAAACACCAGATCATTCCGTTTTTAATATATTATTCCAAAATAACAGGTTATATTATATCATAGGTATGTCATATTATTGTTAAAGTATATAACATTACAACATGCACCTCTCAATAATAAAATGCTTCTTCCTTGCTCCTGTATTAGGAAAGTGGGTTATGTGCAATAATAGTAGTTTTTATTGTCATATCAAACCTAGACGCAATTTACATACATTTTAGTAAAAAAGAATACATTGTATTTCTGTCAGTATGGTAGAAAGATATTGAGAGAATACTAATGTCTCATGTTTTGCTCAGTAAAGTTTTGAGTCCTCACCTTTTGTTCAGTTTACCATTTCTACCCATTGACCTGTAATCAATAAATGATCCTTTTGTCTTGCCTTCTGATTTAGGTAGCAACAAATTATGAATAGACTTGAACCTCTACGCCTTGGGGCACATTTGTGGCACCTCTTTATGAGAGCAGCCATTTGTTGCTTTTATTTCTGGTCAAAGGCACATACGTTTTTTATGAATATCTATACGTTTACATGCAGGGTTGAAGAGAATCATTCATTTTGCGCTTGATTTCATTTAAGAAGACTCCTTTGCCGATGAGTAATTTTTGTTTGTTAGAGAGAGAGTCTCCTGTCCAATTAATGTTCTAATCTAAAGAATGCAAAGTGCATAGGAGCATGTGTTTTCCAATGAAATTGGTGCACAATCTGAACCCTTTTGGATTAAGGATTAGAAATATAGCTGCTAAAAATACCTGATATTTTTGTGAAATCTCATTTTTTTGGTTCTGTTTTATTCATTTATTTTTAAGGCATGAGTTTGGCCAGGTGGTTTTGCATGCCTGACTAATCTGTTGTCCTTTATAGTTGGACCAGCTGGTGGTGGATGCTGCCAAAGAGAAGCGGGACATGGAGCAAAAACACTCCACCATCCAGCAAAAGGTACAGATCTGTGTAAATTATACCCTTCATTTAATTGAAATTCTATCTAGGAACTAACTGAAATAGCAGTCAGATAATTTTACCACCAAGAAATGTGTGCAATTAGTAATGATGCCCTACTTTTTTAATGCTCCCCCTGCCCACAAATGTGAAAAATAAAAGACTTTTTGACATGTTCTAAACAATTTATTCACAAAGTGTGGTACAAGATGAATACAACTATTGGCATGCAAAAGTATCAAATCCAAAGTACAGCTCAGTTGTCCATCCTTTTTCCAAGCTGCTTATCCTCACAAGGGTTGCCAAAGTGCGGAGCCTATCCCAGGTAACTTCGGCAATAGGTGGACTACTCCCTGAACTGGTCACAAGTCAGTCGCAGGGGACATATTGTCACTATTAGTGAGCGAGAATTCAACCAACACTGCACGCACCAAAGTCAGGCCTGTGTACCACTGCATCATCAGTGACTCTTCAGCTCATTTGTATTCAAGTTTTTAAGTACATTACATTTGCATAGAAATTTTTTTTTTTTGTCTTGCCCTATACTTAATGTTTCAACTGTGTTTAATCGAATATCGTTTTACAATGACATTTAATGTACGTTGTGGGAAGAAAACACAAGCTCGTTTTTGATGAAAACTCTGTTAATGATGATGGTAATTGCAACATCTACCGGTATATTGTTTTAGGTTGTACTTGGTGTCAGAAATATAAGTAAACTTTTCTGAGCCTCTGGCTCTGTGATAGCTTGATAGATGTAAAACCAGCAATGCAAAATCCTGCTGGATTTATGTTTTTTTTACTTATAGGCTCATTAAAAATGAAAGGAAATGCCAGTTTTCAAAGTACTACTGATACACCAAAAAGGATATGTCAATTACTCACCATACAATAAGGTAAAGGCGGATGTATGCAATGTTATGCCCCTGCATGATCTCAACCATAAAAATATTGACAGTAATCAGCATAACATCTCAGTGGGTTATTAGTGATACCGCTATGCGGTAGTTTTACATTTATATACATATCATCATTAAGAAAAATCTATATTAACTCCTGTATTTGTAAATGGATTATTTTTGTTGTTTTTTTATTTCCATGTTGAGGTAATTTAGACCAGGTGTTCCTTTTTTTTTCTTCTTAATTTTCATCTTAATCTGGGATTTTTAGCCTTTTACTCTTTCTTCTTATGCCAGTTCATGTTTGCCATTTTTATCCTCACCTCCACATCTGCCTATAATGCTGTCTTGTCTGCCAACACTCTTCTATACCCTCCTAACTGATTAGCTGATCCTCTTTTTCATTTTCTTCTACTTTCTTCAGGCTGCTTTGCAGGTAAGCAATGTTTGTCACCTTTCTTCCCTTTTTGACTCCCATTGCGTAGACTGTTGTGTGTGGACATATGACAAAAATTATAACCTCCTCAACATGGGGGACTTTAGTAGACCACATGATTTAACAGAATATTTCAGTAATTCACAATTTAAACACATGATCAGCAAAAATTATTTTGTCTAGATTTTTTTTATTTCATACCCTTCAAAAGTCAATTAAGATTATACTTTGATCTGACTTTATAATTGAGATGTGATGGTTTTGTTGGAAAACTTGTGAATTCCCCCGACACACAAATTTCTGGACAGTTGTTAGCCACGATTTTATGCATTATTCCTTTTGTGTTCATGACTCCCCCGTGACACTATGGCTACAGGGAAAAGAGCAGCACTGCTTTCATGAATGTTTTCCACAGCGTGTAGTGAGGAAAATCTGTGTGTGTCACTGCTCACCTCAATAGCATATAGAGCTTGTGCACCTACGTCTTCAAATCACGTCACTGGTCGGAAGTGTCGGTCAAGCAAAGCATTGCTCAATGCTAAGTTGGTTGGAGACGACACGAAAATACGTCTAATAGCACGACGCCCAGAGTTTTGCCCGATACGTTAAACATTTAAAAGGTGATAATAAATTAAGGTGCATGGAAAAATGAGATACACTTGGCATAGAGGACCCATATTTGATTCCGAAGTCGATGTTTTCGCCGATAAGAAATTGGACTATTACCCTGCTTCCGCTTGTCTTGGACAACTGGATCTACACATGTATCTAGTGAGTAAGTCGTCAAGATATACACGGAAGAATTTGAATGCATAGAAAAGTCTGGACGCATACAAATACTTTGTTGCTGGATCTGTTCTCAATTAAGAATAAATCTCACATAGTGATGGAGCCACTCAGATTTTTTCAACACAAATACCAATATTTAAATAAATGACCCCTGGTTTTATACAAACTCGCATTCATTAATTATGATCGGTAAAAAAAGACAGCGAGTCGGCTTATCCGTACACGAAGCGTCTTGCGGCCAAACGTTAACCTACTAAACCTCTGTGTTACCGACGGTTTATTTTATCTTTTTAAATACGCATTGGACTCATTTGACAAGAATGCATGTTAGAAGAAAAAAATCTTTCAGGGAGACGTTTACTGAAGATTAACTTGTGGCTGCAACACGCTTCTTTTAGATCGGAGACGACGCCGTCTATTTTTTTTTTTTTTAAACGCATTGTTCGCAAATGAGCCAATTTGGCATTATAAATACTTTTTGGGAATTTGAGACTGAGAAGAATAATTCCTACGTGTAGTGAAGTGATCTCTACAAGGTCGTGTGTGTTTGATTGAGCACCATCCATCGCGTTTAATTGCCGAAATCCATTGATCTTTTCTCGTCTTTTCAGCTGGTATTCAAGAGAATGATCACTTTGAATATTTGTCTCGTGTGTTGTAACAACCAACAGCACAAGTCTCTGGCATTGTGTATATTGTGCTCCAATTCAATGTCCCTCCCATTGTCGAGTAGCTCTTTTTGACCGGCAGTATGTCGCAGTGAAAATGGTGACCTCACGTGCACGAGCTCTATAAATGATGATCGAGGTGTTTTGCACAATTCTCTTTAATATCGGATCTCCAGGACTTGAGGAGGAGCAGCAGCAGTGGCTGTGACAGTGTTTTGACAAACACACACAGAGTCAAAGGACAAGGTGCTTTTTTGTTTTGGAAATGGGCATACTGCTAAGTGTCAATGTCACTTGAGCTTTTGATGCAGAAGACTTACAGACCTCACAAAGGAATAGCATAGGATGTATGCATTTGACAGAATTATTGAAAATGAAGATTTTCAGTCATTTCCACCATGTTTGGTATCTGGTGAGCATTTGTATGTATATCTGCTCATTTTTGAGTGTGACCTTATCCCCATTACTGTTGTTGTATTGTTTTAGACATTCACTTATACATTTACCTTTTTTTCTCTTTTATCAATACATCTTTATTAGGGCCATGAAGTACGTCTCTTTTCTTTTTGCTGTGTGTGTGACATTTAGGAAGTGACGGCGTTCGACTCAGACCACCGAAACTTTTGTGCTTGGAGGTCATCCTCCGTACGTAGTATCACTTCATTGATCTCTGTCTGGTTTGTTTTCTAACCCAAACTTTTGCCATCTCCCCTCCTCTGCCACACTAACCAACTAAGACTATGTTGCACTTTCCAAGTGATTGAACCCACGACTTCTCATTCATTAAGAGTGCTACACATGCATTCATGTTGTATCTTTATTATGTGATGCCTCATTTTTTTTTGCCATTCTGTCATGAACTAATGTTGTTGATTTGAAGTCAGCAACAGTGCTGCACTTTATGCATTTATTTCTTTGGTATCTATAAATTGTACTCTGTGTGTGGGTGTGGGTGTGTGTGCGTATGCGCACGCGGAGTGGTGTGAAAAAGTATTGCTCCCTTCTCGGATAGTTTTTTTTTTTTTGCAAGTTTTCTCCACTTTAAAATCGTCAAACAAATGGAAATATCATACAAACATAACCCAACTGAACTTTTTAAATTATTTCATTTACAAATGAAAATATATATTTTTTTAGATACTTGGCCCTGTGTGGAAAAAGTAATGGCCCCATAAAGCGAATTAAAAACAGCAACATGCCGCAACAACTAACACCGTTTTCTGTTACTGACGATGAGTCATTCATGTCTATGTAAAGATATTTTGTCCCAGTCTTCCTTGCAGAATAGTTTGAATTGCGCAAAAATTTAGGGTTTTTGAGCTTGAATAGCTTTTTTTAAGGCACTGCATAAGTCTGGCCTTTGACCAGGCAACTCCAAAAACTCTGTCTGTGTCTTTGTCTATCTGTGTCTTTCTGTCTGTCTGCTAATCTAATCTAATCTAATCTAATCTAATCTATTGGTGCCATTTAGAAATTCACTCTGTGGTGCGTTTTGGATCGTTATGCTCCAGCAGAACCCAAGTAAGCGTCAGCCTGAGGTCACAAACTGATGGCTGAACATTTTCCTTCAGGATTTGTTAACATTTTGTTAACGTGTATTATTTTGTCTCATTTACATTTGTTGAATGATCTTAAACATTTAAGTGGGGAAACAAAGCAAAAAACTAAGAATTTGAGAAGGGGGCCAACAGGATTGTTCATGGCATAAAGTTGCTCATTCAGCCTTACTTTACCCTTTGTCAGTCGTTGTCATGGTCCACCACCAGATTCAGTTTGTTCCACCTTAATTAAGTAAGAGGTGACAGGTTAAATGTTTGTAGAACTTTTCCCATCAGGACCTTTGTTGTGCATCCAAAAATAAACTCCAGTTTACCCTGCGCCTTTCATGGAGATGTGTTGTGAAATGGTGGTTTGACTGGTTTGTGGGGATTCTACATATTTGGCTCTTGCTCAGGTTACTATATGGAACCAGGTCAATGCATGCGCAACACTCACTATATGAGCTTATAGAGTGGACTTTTATTCTTTTTTTTTTTTTTTTGCATAGTTTCTTTACTTTGCGAAAGATCAAATAAATAGAAATATTGAATATAACCCAGGTAAACATAAAATTCTAATTTTAAAGGTGTTTTTATTATGAAAGAAAAAGAACTAGTCAAAGTTATTTGGTCCTGTGTGGAAAAAGTAATTGCCTCACAAACTTACTAACGGGTTTGGCTCCCTCAGCAGCAACAATTGAAATCAAGCATTTTCAATAACTGGCAATGAGTCTTTCACATCTCTCTGAAGATATTTTGGCCTGCTCTTCTTTGCACAATTGTTTTAATTCAGCAACATTGGAGTGTTTTGAAGCATGAACATTCTTTTTAAAGTCATAGCATGGCATTTCAATCAGATTTAAGTCTGGACTTTTTCAATGGCACTCCAAAAACTTTTTTTCCCAAAGTGTGATTTATAGTGGATGTCATGGTCAGGGTTACTTTTGTCCATGAAGTGTCGATTACTGGAGCTGTAATTGGTTGACAGATCACTTAGCCTTGATGTAAACTGAGTCGTCAAGGATACTCATACTTGCACACAGCTACGCATCCCAGTTTTCAATGTCGTTTGAAGTGGAGGAAGGTGGGGGGGTTTTGTCACAGTGGAACTGTAGCTTACTGAGGTATTTTAAGTCATACGAGCCCAGTGAAGATCCCATGACACAACACAGCATATTGTTTTACATCAAGAGAGTATACAATGAGCTACTTAGCTATAATGACTATTAAAATGGTGTGTTTTTGCTATATAATTTTTCACCAAGTATCCTAGCTTTAATTGTGTTATTTGGTCCAAATTCACGTATCAAATATAGGGATAAGGTATGGATGTTTAAAAGTTCATTTGAAACCAAATAAAAAGCATCAAATTGAGCCATTTAAGTTTTTAGGGTCAAACTTCAAAATGTATGGTTGTGTATAGAGGTTGTGCACCTACATCATAAAATCACGTGACTTGTTTACCTCACCATATTGCCTCTCAAGCTAAGCATTGCTCAATGCTAAGTCGGTTGGAGACAACACAGAATTATGTCTTGTAGCACAACGCCCAGAGCCTTATCCAATACTGTCAGATATTTAGAAGGTCAAAATAAACGACGATACGTAGAAAAATTAGATAAACTTGGCATAGAGGACCCCGTATTTAATGCCAAAGTCGATGTTTTCGCCGATAAGACATTGGACTGTTAATTCGCTTCCGCTTGTCTTGGACAACTGGATCTACACATGGATCTGGTGAGTAAGTCGTCGAGATTTACACGGAAGAGTTTGAAAGCGTAGAAAAGTCTGGACGCATACGAATACTTTGTTGCTGAATTTGCTCTCATCAGGAATAAATCCCACATAGTGATATTTTTGACCGCTTGTGAATGCGGAAGTGTGTTCGACGACATGTTAACCTTTGCCAGAATCCATCGATCTTTTCAGCGAGTATTCAATATAAATACCAATATTTAAATAAATTAGTCATGATTTTACACAAACTCGCATTCATTAACTATGATTGTGAAAAAAAAAATAAAGAGCACAGAGTCGTCTCCATGAATCATGCACGGAAGCGATGGCAGCCACACTTAACCTCCGTCAGACGTTTTTTGGGGTTTTTTTTTTGGAATACGCATTGTTCTCAAATGAGCCAATTTGGCATTATAAATATTTCTTGGTAATTTGAGATTGAGAAGAATAATTCCTACCTGAAATGAAGTGATCGCTATAGGTTGGGCATCATCCATCACATTTAATTGCCGAAATACATCGATATTTTCTGGTCTTTTCAGCTGGTATTCCATAGAATGATCTCTTTGAATATCTGTCTCGTCTGTTGTGACAACCAACAGCACAACAGGTCACGGGTATTGTAAATATTCTCTAAAACAGCTCTTTTTGACCTGCAATATGGCGCCGTGAACATGGTGACGTTACGTGCACAAGCTCTATTAAGATCACTGTGACCATCAGCACCGATCAACAGTAAGAGGATACTTTTCACTCACTATGCCTTCTATTTTACTTTGGCAAAAGTGCAGAATCACTCATGACCTTCGAAAGTGGTCCGTTACATCAGTGTCTGCAAGGATTATGTGTCTTCCTTTTTTTTTTCTTCTCTTAGTGCTGTGTTTTATCTCTGCAACCTTTTCCTCCTCCCCATTTAGGACTTCTCAAATGACGACACCAAGTTGGAATACAACGTGGATGCAGATAATGGCATCGCCATGGAAGGTTATCTTTTTAAAAGGGCCAGCAATGCCTTCAAGACATGGAATAGGTATGACAGGATAGACCACTTCAGACAAAATGAACATGGACACATGAACAATTTGAGCGTAGGGATGGGAGATGAGGCTTGATTTTGACCTCCCTTTTATACTTCAAGTAATATGTAAAACATTGATGATTGATTTATCATTTATTCTATTAAGGCCTCACCATCTGAGTCTCAAATGATTTTTTCCTTCACTGAAAATCTTGTGATCTCTTTGCAGACGGTGGTTCTCCATCCAAAATAATCAGCTTGTTTACCAGAAGAAATTAAAGGTATGGCAAGTGATGTCCTGTGCACAAACTTCAATTAGACATGCATATCAGTTGGTTGTGTTAGAGCTGGGGTGGTCAATGCGTCGATCGCGAGGCAGTTTTGGTCGATCGTGACAGCGTGCCGCGAGGAAAAAAAAAGACATCAGCAGTATTTTTCTGATCTTCAGCTCACCACGCATGTACAAAAAACGACTACAGGAAAACATACTAGTCAGCGAGTTCCCCCCTATTTTAAGCTCTCGCTTAAGAAATCTTATCAAAAATGAGTATGGATGCTGGCGTAAAGAATACAAAAACGTATCACTTTCATACGGAATGGGAGGCAGACTTCTTTTTCTACTATGTCATTTTCGAAGTGTGTTTCTATAGTGAAATGTGGAGCGGCATTTTTGAACTGTTTATGGAAAATACGACACCGAAATCCCCCCAAAAAGTAAGCTGAGAATGAGAAAAGTGAACGAACTAAAATCCCAACAGGCCGCACAGCAGTCACTTTTCACACAATATAGCAAAAGCTGCCACCAAAGCATTGTTCCGGGTTCGTCACATCATTAATAACAAGAAGTCCTTCCAAGATGATCTTTTAAAAATAAGGCGGAAATATTATCTTCAATAAAATCTCTGCCGCTGTGAAGGAGTACAGTTACATGGAATGCTGAAGCCACGGCTAATGTGTGGAAGGACATCATAGATTGTGTTTCTCACTGTAGTTGAACAAATCCACTGACGTGAGTGACACAGCCCAGGTATGCATTTTCATTGGCTCATGCGGTTATGCAAGGCACACAAATCTACATTTACACATAAATAATCGTCAATACACTTAAAAATAAATACAGTGAAGAAAATAAGTATTTGAACACCCTGCTATATTGCAAGTTCCCCCACTTAGAAATCATGGAGCGGTCTGAAAATGTCATCGTAGGGGCATGCCCAGTGAGAGAGAGAGAGAGAGAGAGAGAGAGAGAATCTAAAAAGAAAAATCCAGGAATCACAATGTACGTTTTTCTTTTAACAATTTATTTGTGTGATACAGCTGCAAATAAGTGTTTGGAAACCTGAGAAAACCAATGTTAATATTTGGTACAGTAACCCTTGTTTGCAATTACAGCTGGTCAAACGTTTCCTGTAGTTGTTCACCAGGTTTGCACACACTGCAGGAGGGATTTTGGCCCACTCCTCCACACAGATCTTCTCTAGATCAGAGAGGTTTCTGGGCTGTCGCTGAGAACCACGGAGTTTCAGCTCCCTCCAAAGATTTCCTATTGGGTTTAGGTCTAGAGACTGGCTAGGCCACGCCAGAACCTTGATATGCTTCATACGGAGCCACTCCTTGGTTTTCCTGGCTGTGTGCGTCGGGTCATTGTCGTGGTGAAAGACCCAGCCACGACCCATCTTCAAAGCTGTGACTGAAGGAAAGAGGTTTTCCCCCAAAATCTCACAATACATGACCACTGACATCCTCTCCTGAATACAGTGCAGTCGTCCTGTCCCATGTGCATTAAAAACCGCCAAAGCATGATGCTACCATTCCAAGCTTCACCGTAGGGATGGTGTTCTTGGGATGGAACTCATCATTCGTCTTCCTCCAAGCAGACTTTGTGGACCTATGACCAAAAAGTTCAATTTTGGTCTCATCTGACCACAAAACTTTCTCCCATGACTCCTCTGTATCATCCAAATGGTTATTGGAAAACTCAAGATGGGCCTTGACGTGTGCTGGTTTAAGCAGGGGAACCTTCCGTGCCATGCATGATTTCAAACCATGACATCTTAGTGTGTTACCAACAGTCACTTTGGAAATGGTGGTCCCAGCTCTTTTCAAGTCATGATCAAGTCCTGTTGTGTAGTCCTGGGCTGATTCCTCCATCCAAGGGATTTGTTTGCCTTTTTGGTTGGTGTTCTGCACATCACATTTCTCAACCCTCTAGGTTTATTGTGAAAAGTAACAACACTGACAATGTTGAATTATACTAGGCAGCTGAAACATGGTCATATCTTTATACAGTATGTCACTTTTCTTTGTTCAAACAAACACATTGAATAAAGCCAAAGGGGGAAAAAGTATTTTGGCATACCCACTGCTTTTTATATTCCCCCTAGGACAACCCGACAATTGTTGTGGAAGACTTGAGGCTGTGCACTGTCAAACACTGTGAAGATTTAGAGCGACGTTTCTGTTTCGAGGTGGTGTCACCTACCAAGTAAGTGCACATGCAAATGTACTTCGCACAAATTCATTGGTCTCTATTGCAGCCACATTAACCTGTGGAGCACGAATAGTCACTCAATCAGTTTTTGTCAGCACAATAATATGAAAACATATTAGTAATGTACCAACATCGAGACAAGGGATGAACACACTGACACACATGCTTGCTCACACTAAGCAGGCAGAAGTTTTGTAACATTTGTTTGTCCCAACAGGAGCTGCATGATGCAAGCAGATTCTGAGAAGCTGCGACAGGCGTGGATCAAAGCAGTCCAGAACAGTATCGCCACGGCCTTCCGTGACAAGGGAGATGACGCAGAGGTAAAATTTCGACAAGGCTAACTGGATGGAGGGAAAATTTACCATTATAAACAGATATATTATTTGTAAGACTTCAATAACAGTGTGTGTATCGAAAGTAATTGAACCCCTTTAAAATTTTCACACATTACATTGTGGCACCATGGTGGATCAGCTGGTCAAGCGTTGGCCTCACAGTTCTGAGGTCCCAGGTTCAATCCCAGCCTCGCCTGTGTGGAGTTTGCATGTTCTCCCCGTGCCTGCGTGGGCTTTCTCCAGGCCCTCCGGTTTCCTCCCATATCCTGAAAACATGCAATATTAATTGGAAACTCTAAATTGCCCCTCGGTGTGATTGTGAGTGTGGCTGTTTGTCTCCATGTGCCGTGCGATTGGCTGGCAACCATTTCAGGGTGTACCTTGCCTCCTGCCCGTTGACAGGTGGGATAGGCTCCAGCACTCCCCACGACCCTTGTGAGGATAAGCAGCTAAGAAAATGGAAGGATGTTTGGATGGATACTTGGTTTCACCCAGTTGCTAAAATAATTTGTTCATTTTCTTTCCTCATTAATGTACACACACCCATATCGACAGAGAAAAAGCAGAACTGTTGAAGTTTTTGCAGATTTATCAGAAATAATAAAACTGAAATATCATATTCCCATACAGTACTGCGGAAATGTATTTGCCCACTTCCCGATTTCTGTTTTTTTTTTCTCTTACACACAAAGGTTTCAAATCATAAAAATCAATTTTAATCACTCTGAGTTAACTAAAGCAACAAAAAAAAAAAAGAAGCTTTTTACAAATGACAATTCAATGTATTAAGGCACAAACCCCCCCAAACCTTTCTGACACTCTGTGAAAACGTAATTTCCCCCTGAACCTAATAACGTGTTGTGCCACCCTTGGGAGCAATAACTGAAATCAAGAGTTCACGATAATTGTTGATGAGTCTTTCACATCGCTCTGGGGGAATTTTGTCCAACTCTTCTTGACAGAATTGTTTGAACTCTGCCATATACGTTCCTTCCAGCCCCGCGAATAACAGGAGAACACTGTATTTGCTGTTACCTCCACAGAAGCTGGACAGGAAGTCTTCCACATCAACAGGGAGCTTAGACTCTGGCGGGGAGCCCAAAGAGAGATCACTGAAGGGGGAGAGTGCCCTGCAGAAAGTCATCGCCATCCCTGGCAACGCTTGTTGCTGTGACTGCGGCCAGCCAGATCCACGCTGGGCCAGCATCAATCTAGGCATAACTCTTTGTATCCAGTGCTCTGGAATTCACAGGTGAAAATATTGTAATGAAAAAAATCCTGGTCCGCAATGAGTTTAGGAAATGTAAACTTAATGAGACGACTATCCAGATTTTATTATATTAAATTTCAAATGACTTGGCAACATAGAAATGTAACTCACAAGTGTGCAGTGTCCAGGGTGCTCATATACAAAGGCTGCATATGCATAAAAAGGTGACATACGTTCTTTTTCACGGCAATGTGCAGTTCCTCATGCCAACTTCATGGGTGGCATGAACACATTTTTTCTGCTTTTGGTAATTTGGCGACACATAGAGGTGAAGTGGTGAAATTGTTATCATAAATCTGCACATCAGAGACACATGAACAGTTAAGGCCCAACATTTGATTTCAACAATGTAAAAAAGGCAAGGACTAAATTCTCGTTAACCATTATATTCAACGTATCACTATTTGTGAGGAGACATTAATTGATCAAGTTGATTATTTATGCCACCAATTGCCCTGACAATCGCTTCTTATGACACAAGCACATACACAAAAAAAAGAGTGCTTTGAATCAACCTAATTTGAACGTGTACATTGGTTGCTCAGGGTTAAAATGTTAACTGTTTCCTTTTTTTATGAGAAGAGGGTAAATTGTCATTTTAACACATTTTAATCATATGCACTTGATGGATGTTCTAATTAAGTAAATTCTCAAAGCACTCTTTTTATCGGTCTGAGCGGGTGCAGTCAGCAGCCGGTTGTTGGCGCGTAAATGCGTCGGAGACGTTGGGGGTGCTGGAGGAGACTCAAAGGAACTGTGGATGAATCTTCCGGGTCTGTCCATGTACATTGATTGGCCATCATTAAAGTACAAATGACATAATTTACCGCTATTCCTTGGGTAACGAAATTGTCATTTTAACACGTTTTTAATCATGGATCTTAAGTATGTTCGAAGGACTGTTTTTTCAGTGTGGGGGATTTTTTTTTCCACGATTCCACTTGATTCCAATGTCTCTACTTTACAGTCAGAAAAATAATTTCTTCCCTGCATTGCTCATTTTCTATTTCTTCCAATCATGAGGAGATTGGGATCAAAGGTGCGGGGTTCATTTAAATATGATCTGCATACTTAAATATGGGCGTGGACGGGCTAACGTTGGCTACTCCAGCGTACGTTCAATTCCAAGTTGATTGGGACGTACGGAAATGTGCTCGGATTCATTTGTATGCACAGGTTCGTACATCTGGATATTTTTGTGGATACGACAATTTCTGTGTTTGAGCGTACATCATGATTTAGTAGGAAATCCACGCAAGTCTTTGTACATAAGGCCTCTAGTCATTTCATGTCCATAATGCACACAAAATACAAGTTGCTCTTCATACAAAATTGTCTATTGAGTCCTATTGATTCTATTATAAATATTATTAAGGGAAACAAGCAGTAGTTTAAGCACAAAGTACTGTTAGGAGATGAAGACAGCGATTAGTTAAATCGACCAATGTACACTATGTTACACCTCATAGCAATGAACCGTTCTGGCCTTCCAGAAAAACAACAACAAAATGAGTTGAGTTGTAATCAACATTGTGCCCATTTTTTTCCATCTGCAGGAGTCTGGGAGTTCATTTCTCAAAGGTCCGGTCCTTGACTTTAGATTCATGGGAGCCAGAACTACTTAAGGTACAGAGAGTTAGTATTCATAAACAAATGCCCAAAAACCCCACTGTTATGTTCAGGGGTGTCAAATTCATTTTTGAAATCAGAAATCAAGGTTAATGGGTTGTTAAGTTACTGATAAGGGTATTGGTAACAAAAAAAAAAACTATTTTACCATGACAATTTGAAATTTAGTTCATGGAGTTTTATCCACATGATTTGCTTTCATGGGCCGCATAAAATGATGTAATGGGCCAGATCTTGAATCCATCCTTGAAATTGACACCTGTGCCATATATGAACTACTTTTAATTCATATTCAATTTAGCTTTCACAGTGTTTAACAGGTGCCTGCATTCTCTCTTCTTTTTTAACTCTTCTCAGCTTATGTGTGAACTTGGAAATGGAGTTATTAACCAGATATATGAGGCTCGGCGAGAGGAGCTGGGAGCGAGAAAACCACAGCCAGGAGACCCAAGGTGGTATACTCTGGTTAGGGATAGTGTTTTTTTTCTTTGTTTTTTAATCCCAGGAGACCCAAGGTGGTATACTCTGGTTAGGGATAGTGTTTTTTTTCTTTGTTTTTTAATCCCACAAGCAAGATAATCCTATACTGCATTCATTCACGGACGAAGTATGCAGGCTACCCGTAATTCTTTATCATTTATTTATTGACTAGAGGTTTGAAAGAAGGCATTAGGCAATCTGATCCCAAAGCACTAAATTGATCATCCCATCAGATTTTTCAGATGTCAACTCTACACTCATCAAAGCTCCTTTGGGGGCATATTTGCATCGTATTTAGGGATTCCCATCATGTTGTGGGATGTATTAACCAGTGTTATGGTTCTTGCATATGCTTGAGAGCGTAAAATCTAGTTATTCATTTGCTTCTCTCCTTTTTATTTTACCAGACATGAAGTCGAGTCCTACATCAAAGCCAAGTATGTGGATCGCAGGTTTGTCCGCAGGCCATCTGATGAGGAACTTCGGAGCAAGGTGGTGTCCCTCAGTAAACAGGAGAAGAGACTTAGCAGCAGCTCTGAGCATCTTCCCCCAAGACCGCCACCGCCCACTCCAAAACTTCGACCTGGTTCCAACACCTCCGGACAGTCAGGTCAGTGGAACAATGAGTTAAATGTACCTTTTTTATCGTACAATGTTACACTTGTAGGGTAGGTAATGACTTGAAAGCCTTAAACCTTTTGTGGGACATCATTATTTGAGTTTTGAGAGTGAGGTTTCCCGGTGACAGACGTGATTACGCAAGCACTTAAAAGAGTCCTTCCCTCATTGCAGCCTGTCCTATTCCCGTGTGCTTACTGTGGTTTTTACACTGTAGTGAACAAGCCCTCTGGCATAGTGTGTGTTCTCTGTGAACAGCATATGTCTAAGCTCTGCTTGCGTCCCATTGCCTCTCGTAGTCTGTCTCCAGTGTCAACCAAACTGTTACTATAACTATTTCTCGCTCGATCGCTCTCGTTTTCTCTTCTCTTTCTCGCCCCATCTCTCTCTCGCTCACTCTCTTACTCCCTCTCTCATTTTCTCCTTCCCCTGGCTGTTCTTTGCTGCTGAACTAATACCTGCTCTACTCGCCTACCTTAAATCGCCAATCCCGCCCACCCTGCTGCTCCATCAATACCCTGTGCTGCCCAATCCCATCCCCCAAATCCCATCATCCCTTGCGTAGCTGTTGCCAGTGGCTCGGAGGCCCGGCGGGACTCTCTCTTCTGTCCTGACGAGCTTCACTCACTCTTCTCCTACTTTGACAACTCCTCCAAGCTCAAAAGCAGTAAGTATTCAGTGTTCGTTTGGCCGGCTTCTCCATCTCATTTGTCCATTTGGCTCTTGCTAATTGGAGGCTGTGACCCTAACAATCCTTCATCGTCTTGATTCTCCCCCATCCAGACCCTAACAATAGAGGTTTTCTTTGACTAAAAAGGAATATTCTATGTTGTCTTTTCCTTGGAGAGGGAATGATTCTCACACGTGGTTGTGGTTCCCTGATTAATATACCGTACACTGTGTCTTCATGTTGTTGGGATGTAGCGACCTGATTGTGGGATCCGTCATTCCGGCTTGATCTGTGGATAATAATAATATTAATAATGATGAATAACATGCAGCACGGTGGGCGACTGGTTGGCATCCCCGCCTCACAGTTCTGTTGACATGGGTTCAATTGTGGTTCAAATCTGTGTGGAGTTGGTATTTTTGTCTAAGTATTCCTGGTTCCTCCCACATCCCCAAAATATGCATGGTAGGTTAATTGAAGACTCAAAATTGTCTGTAGGTATAAATGGTTGGTTGTTTATATATGCCCTGCGATTGGCTGGCAACGAGGTCAGGTTGGACCCTGCCTCCTGCCCCCAGTTAGCTGAATAAGCTCCAGCATACCCGCCACCCGATTGAGGATAACTGTAGAAAATGGATGAATGGTTAATGAATAACAAACACTGCAATGTTTTGTTGATAAGCACCCATCATAACACAAGGTAACCTTACAGTGATGATGAAATCAGCTTAACACAGATTCATAAATGCCTTATAATGTTAAGTAATCATATTTTTTAATATGTCAAGACAGCACTGTCTGTCTTACAATATTATGTAATATTAAGGTTACTGAATCTACAAACAAATTTAGAAAAAAATCTTCAGGTTGTTGTACCCCTGTTTATCATTGATGGTTCTTTTCTTTCTCCACAGTCAAAAGTGCAGACAGTGGCATCCAGCGTAGCGCTGACGGCAGCAGAGAAATTCTGGTCACCACCCCCTCTAATAGTAGTTTGGCAGAGGCAGGTAAAAAATAAACAACAAAAAACACATTCTCATGACTTATTCAACAGTTCTTCACCTAATCTAAAGCCACATCCACATGAACACTTTTTTTTTTTCCAGAAAGCAAAGACATTTGCACATGCTTTTAACTTTTTTCATACACAAAAACTTTGCCTTTGTAAAACTTTACATTGTGTGATATCCTTTCAAATAACAAAAACATGCATGTTAGATTAATTGAAGACTCTAGATCAGGGGTGCTCAATGCATCGATCGCGATTGACTGGTCTTGGTCGATCGCAAGACGGCGTGCCAAAAAAAAAAAAAAAAAGACGTCAGCCAATGTTCCCTCTAAACTGCGCGCGTGTGCAATTGTGCACCGTTGATCCAGTCTTTTCGCAGATATTCTGTGTTGCGCACACAAAAAAAAAAAAAAAATCCAATGCAAATTTAAAGTATAACATACAGCTATTCAGTTTGTAGCATTTTTCATTGTGATTCAATGAGTGTGGGATGACTGGCTGTTACATCCAATTCACATATGTACTGTAAAAAATGAAAAGAGGAAGCCACTGGTTTCTTTCGGCAGCACACAGAACTTTTGAAAACAATGACAGCTGCTCCGCCACACTCACTGTTTCCTAGTTTACCTTACACCCACCCCCTGACACTCCCCCCTCTTAAAGATGTACACTCATAATCACAAATGTTACAATACTTACGCAGCACATCAATGTGTTTTATAATGACAGCGTCCACCACCACTGCGTTAGTTCGCAACACGGACGGGGCAACGTAGAGCAAAGATGATGAGACATGCTGCTTATGTTTACTTTTGAAGTTAAAGAAGAAATGTTGTTGCTTGAAGATGCAATGACTGTCGGATTATGTGAATAATTAAAGAAAAAGTGGTTAAACTGTACGAGATTTTCTCTTTTCTGAGTGGGAAAGGTCTGGTCTGAAGCCAAAGTAGAAAGTGTAGGGTGAGATGGTGTGTAATTTTAAAATTCCACCTTGGCAGAGCCTGATCCAGCATGAAATCATCATGATCACCCCCCCCCCCCCCCCCCACCACCACCACCACCACGTCGTTAGCTCGCGAGAGGCTGGCTGCTTGAAAAGTAGATCTTGGGTAAAAAAGTCTGGGCACTCCTGCTCTAGATCATCCATAGGCATAAATGTGAGCCTTTCCAGGCGTTGTTCTCCTTTTTGCTTAAAGTCAGCTGGTAAAAACTTCAGGTCACCAGCCACCCTAATGGGGCTGCTGTAGAGAATTGATGGATAGAACTGAATTTAAAAATGCCACGTCTATATTATTCTCACTTTATTATTCAGATGTTGCTGAGACTCCACCCATGCCAACCACCCTGCCTCCACCATCGCCTTGTAAGGAGGTGGTGTTCTACGAACCCAAGGAGTACAGTTCCGGCCTTCAGCTCTACTGGGCTTCATGTGCTCGCAGCCTGCCCGACATGGCTGAGGCCTTGGCCCACGGAGCCCAAGTCAACTGGGTCAACACGGAAGATGACAAGAGGACGCCACTCATCATGGCCGTGCAGGGGGTGAGCAGGCTTCACCAGCTCAGTGAAGTCTGATTAAAATCACAATTAGTAAAAAAATCTTTATTCATGTGTCATTTCAGGGTTCGCTAGTGACCTGCGAGTTTCTGCTCCAGAATGCGGCCAATGTGAATCAGCAGGATGCTCAAGGTCGAGGCCCTCTGCACCATGCCACCATGCTGGGACGCACAGGGTTGGTTATCCACATTCTTTGACTCCCAAACAAAAATTTGTCACACCGTCCATTAGACTTACAGTATGTCTTGCTTTCAGGCAAGTGTGTTTATTTTTGAAAAGAGGAGCCAATCAAAATGCTACAGACATTGAGGAGAAAACACCGCTCGCTATCGCAGTGGAGGCAGCCAATGCAGACATTGTTACATTGTGAGTGTCATTTATTTTGGGACTGTCATCAAGATATCTATCTTTTGTTTGCGAACCATTTCCAAGTCTCGGCTTGGTAAACATCTCATCAGTTTTGTTTAGCATATTCAGCACACATTTTTGCTGAGTAGTCCATCAATATAATGAGATGTGACTCTGTGTGTGCTGCTCACTGTCAAAAAATAAAGCTGGACAGCGGGAAATTATATCTTGCGGTCTCTAGAACAGGCAATCTGATCTGATGACAGACTTTAAACCAGGGTGGGACAATTTCCTAGTGTTTACCATGTGTGCCTTACAGTTCTGGGGTTCCTGCGCTCTGTGGTGTTTACATGTTCTTCCCTTGCATACATTTTATAATTCCTTCCACATTTGGGAAAACATGCTCGTTAGCTTCTTTGAGAAAACAAATGTGTTGTTATTCGTAAATGTGAGTGGAAATAGCCATTTGTCCGTGCATGTCCTGCGATTGGCTACGTGACCAGTCCAGGGTGTACCTAGCCATTTGGCCAAAGTTAGCTGGGATGGGCTCCAGTTCACCTTCGGCCCCTATGAGGACAAGCAAAGTAGAAAACATGATGGCTTTAAACCATGATCAATTCTGCTAATTTTTACATTTTTCTTGGCAGTTCCCTTGACTACTTGAATGAAAGAGGAGATACTTTTCACCACAAGGTGTCACTATATGATCACATTCATGCCATTCGTTGTTTGTGGCTTGCTTAGACACATTTCAGCGGTCATCGGTGAAGCTGCTCTGTCTGGAAGGGGACTTTTAATCACCGATGGCAATCTTTCTAATGTCATTTTGTTTCCTCGCTCCCCAGGCTACGACTGGCCAAGATGAACGAGGAGATGCGCGAGGCCGAGGGGCCCTACAGCCAGTCAGGTCAATATAACGCCAACAGCCCCACTGAGATGCAGTACAGAAAGTGTATGCAGGAGTTTATCAGTTTGCAGCTGGATGACACTTAGTGTCTTGTACAACTGTGTCACATAAACAGGCTGTGCGGAAAAATACATGGGGAGGGAGCTGGTTTCTGGTTATCGTAAATTACTGGAAACTTTTTCCAGGTGCTTCTTTCAATTGGAAGCGTCTTTCTTTTTAAGGCACTTCCAATTCAGTGGAAAATGATGCAAGTCCGATTCTTGTCAGCGACCAGCAGCATTCTTCAATGTTGGTTGCAGTGCTAACGTGACTGCAGTATTCAATTTCCACGTAGAAAATTCAACATTGTGCAAAAATATTTACTAATGACGCAATGAAAAGCTGCTCGAGAGCATTCGATTGTTGCCACATCCTCGCTTTAAATCTAGAGAGCACACGTGCTGATTTGTATTTGTTGAACCCAATGGGGGTTGAAATACTGTCCAATATTAAAATGCATTTGCTGCTAAGTCTCGATCACAAGATTAGAAATTCTAAGGTCAGCGTGAAGGGAGATAATTCTTGTTTGGGAGTCCGTATTTCTTTCAAACGAATGCCTAGTTCTGTGGTGTCAAACTCATTTTTGTCGCGGGTTTTCCTCAGAGCGCCGTCGTGACTCTGAACCCATTTAAATGTCTACATAATACATATACAAAAACAATTAACTACTTTTTAACAAGTTATAAAACGGACGTCAAGGATAACACTGTAGTTTCTTCCACTATTATACAAGTTACTGGTTCAAGGTGTCTTGTAACAAAAAAGTGCTTGCAATCTCACAACATTTTTATTTCATATATATGATGGTACACATTTTAGCAAGACTCATGGAAGTTGAGAGTTGCTTTTGGGCAGCACAAAATTATGCGATGGGCTGGATGTCTTGACAGCTCGTTTATTGTTGTCATGCTATATACGAGGATGTTATTTTTTGCGAAGTGTGTATTTCACCAATTTTCTGTTAGTGCTAGTTAGTGTCAGTGAATCGTCTCATTTAAAGTTTCAGTGCCACTTTGTTGTTGAATGTTTAAACATGAAACATCTTGCTGTTTTGATGTTGTTTTGCAACAATCTTGGTTTTATTTTGTTCTCAGACAATTCTGTACTGGCTAAAATAGGAAATGCAAAACTTTTATGCTTAGGATTGGACAGGAAGAAAAGCAGATTTGACTGAAATTTTGCCTATAATTAACAATTGTTATGACGATGTCAAAAACCTGGAGCAATATTTCAGAATTGTAAGAAATGACTGTGATGGATCTGAAGGTTTTGGAGTACTTAATGAAAATCATCAAAGTACATGCTCTGACAATAGTCTGGCTAATTACTTTTTTCTGTTGCAAAGATGGTGGCTTTAGAAGAGAGGCTGTCAAATTGTGTAGATAGTGAGCGAGTTCTAAAAAGAGCACATTTTCAACTCGTGTTCCCCGCTCCACGCAGCCCCAAATATTTGGACAGCGCACGAGCACTTTGATGAAAGGAGCAGTGTGTAGGATTATGTAGTGGGCCTCACACATGGGCTCGGTTTTCTCTCAAAACAACGCAGATGTGTGAATGCCAAGTTAACCCTCACAGTCTTCTTAAATGTACTTTAAAGGGGGTTCTCGGTTGACGGCGGTCTCGGCGTACACTCTTCCGAGGGTTGCAGACCACGTGTAAGAATAAGTCGTCGCTAGGCACGAGAAGGCAGCCTTGATTATTGATTTGTGTTCATTTCTATAGTGCCTGCCCTTGTAAGGGCCCCGTGTGACTTGGCAGACTACACCCAAACAAATATTGGCTGCACTTTGGACTTTGTTACATTGTAATAGACTACGACCCACAAAAGTTCCGTTGCCATTGTATGTCGTCAATCACCCCCCAGCCCCCACCCGCCCCTCTCCCACTTACACACTGGCCCTTAAAATGATTCTGCTGGGTTTTATGGATCTGCTGGACTGTTGAATGCCTTTGCGCACTGCTTTTTTTTTTTCCATGTATCACTTTTATAATCATCAATGTTTGGACCTAAGCCAAGTCAGAAAGGAAGCTTTTTTTTTTTTTTTTTTTTTTTTTTTTTTTTAATGGAACCGGTGATTGCCGACTGTGCATGCACGCACGCCTCAAGAGCAGTTGGCCATCACGGATAGATGAACGCAAAGAAATGATTTGATGCCAACATCATTTTCAAATTTGCTCTTAAAGTAGGGGAGGGCGTCTTCATCGGTCGGCCAATCAGACGATGAATGACGCTGCTGGTAAGCCACTTCATCATTATTTTCTTTTTCCAATTACACTTCACAATCAAGAAATTGGTACCTGATGAAGTACAGACTGATAACAACTGTAGAAATTGTAGCTTTTAAAAAAGAATTGCGCATTGAGAGCTTCGGGTTTGTTTGTTTTTCCCGCTTGAGAGTTTGTGCCTTTGTTGTTTGCTTCTTTTGCGAGCCATCTCTCTATATTTGTTGTTTATACGAGGCTGCACTTTAAACCCAATACACTTGCTAACAACAAGCCGACTTGGTGTGTGCGTGTCTGCTTGCTTCTTGCTTCTTCTTCTTCTTCTGCACCATCTTTTTTTCTCTCTCTGGGCTTCGTCTCGCTTTCATACGT